>NW_021278562.1:0-59262 GCF_002162155.2 Triticum dicoccoides | reverse complement strand
AAAAATTCCAGAGTGTGCTTTTCCCTTGTTTACGTGCCGCGCCGTGATTTTGTTAGTGTTCTAGGCTCGCGTCTCTAGCACAGTCTAGCCTAGGACCAGCACAGTACCGTCGTTGAGCGTTTATTCAACTTTGCATCTCTGAATTGATTATTGCTGACCTTTTTGCTACCATATTATAAGCCTTCCCAGCTCCACATACATCTACGTCGTGCGTTTGACTCTCCCTGGTAATCGCTCTATCCAAGCTTTGAGAGTTTTTGACTACAACGGTTGCCGATCACCGCCTGCTGCTGGGTAAGAACTGGTAAGAATTTGAGATTTGCTTGACGGATTTGTGACACCCACCACCACCACTTGTTTGTAGTCTGTAGGATCATATTCTTGTGTGTTTCTATTGCTGCTCACCATGCCAGGATCACAAGCCGACGAGATTGACTGGGAGAATTTATCGAACAAGGAGCTTCATGATAAGTTTCAGCAAATGATGACTGAACAGGTGCAAGATGTGCTGAACAATTTTGAAGAGGCCATGGAGAAGATCACTGGCCTTGAGAAGACGTTCGAAACAAAGCTCGATAACAAGTTTAATGAATTGCTCGCGCGTCTTCCACCACCACCACCCGCTGCACCTAACGTACCTCTTCAACAACAACAACAACGACTACCTCCACGTCGCGAAGCAGACCTCTGCCGAGCAAGCCGTGTTCCTCTTGCGTTTGGCCAAACTGTTGGTGCTGCTGTTGATACTTCTGTGGCTCCTGCTGCTGATGCGGAGGAGGATGATTATGTGGGAGATTATGAGGATGAGGTTGATCAAAATCAACACTACGTGCAGCCACCTGTACCACCACCAGCAGGTCGACCTCAGGTATATATTCGTAATGGTAGGCCTGCACCACCACCTCAGGTACGAGATGATGTCCATATTCCTAAACTGAAATTGAATATTCCACCATTTGAGGGTAGATATGTTCCTGATATATATCTTACTTGGGAGTTAGAAACTGAACAACGATTTACATGTTTACAATATCCTGAGGAGAGACGAGTTGCTGCTGCTGTTTGTGCTTTCACTAGTTTTGCATGTGTATGGTGGTCTGAACATTGTAGATTATATCCTATTTCAACTACTAGGCATACTATGACAACCACATCCGTTGTTGTCAGGACTACATCACCTCCACCATGTGACACATCGCCCCCGAGAGTGGCTACATCATCTGAGTTGATCATACGAGGTAATGACAAAGGTACTGATCTTCCATCTCTACATGAGAATGATGAATGCCTTGTCAATTTGAATGCACCATCTGATGAGCTACCCACTACTTTGATCACACCACCTATTTTAGAGGACTACGTTGATAATTTGACTTTGCCATGTGATCAAACAACTGAAATACCAACAATTTTGAGTGCACCCATTGAATTAACTATTGATGCAAAAGAACCAATGTTTAATCATTTTGATATGACCTCTAATCTTGGTGATGATTCTGTGTTGAATGACTTATTGCATGTTTGCTTATTTAAGCATGTTGTAGCATGTAAATTTGATGCAAGTAAGGTTTATTCACCAATGTTGGGATGGTTTAATGATGAACATTGTCAATCTTTTGAAATGAATAAGAGCTTCACTTATATGTGCAAACTAAGTTACAATATTTTCATGCCTTCTACTTCTTGTGCTAATTTTTTGGCTTTAGATTTTATGAACTATGCAAGTTACTCATCTATTCATGTGTCATATATGCAAAAATTAAGGGAAGTAAAAATGGATGACATATACATATACAACATGTACACCTTGTCTCTTTTGTTAGCCACATTTCAGATTAAGCAACGCCGAGGACGGCTTTATTTTCAAGAAGGGGAGGATGATGAGGACATGACTACCTTGGATATGACCAAAAATATTGCATATATGCATATTTGTCAGGTGATTTCTAGTGCAAACTATTCAATAATCTATTTATGTTATCCAGAACAAAAATACTTCACACACTTTTGTGTTTTGTCTAATTGCAGGTGTATGGGACATTTGTACAATCCACATATGAAGATAAGGAAGAAAGAGATGTTTATTTGCTGTCCAAAAAGTTCTCTCACGTCACTTTTGGCCCAAGAGAAGATAGAGTCCAAGTCTCTCACGTTCTGGATTCAGATTCGGACTGCACAGACATACCTGACTCAAAACGCCCACAAGTTTTTCATACGGACTCCGAATTGGGTGATTCTTTTTTTTTCTCACGCCTTTTTTTCTTTTTCTTCTCCCTCTTTTTCTTTTTTTTTTCCTTTCCTTTTTTCTCTCTTTTTTTCTCTTTATCTTCTTTTTCTCCCTCTTTCCAAGACAAACTAGATAAGATGCAGATTCGATCAGGCGAAGATGTGAGTGACCTCAACTATGATTATGACAATAAACAGTGCGTAGCACGTGGTGGAAATTGGTGGATGGGATGTGATGAGGACATCAATACAATTGTTACACCCACAGCCCCTGCTGCTATACATACTTGACCAATTACTAGAGCTCGTGCACGCCAACTAAATTATCAGGTACTTTCGTTTCTTGGTAATGATTCTAATGTTCATGAGAATATGATGCTGCCTAAATTGGATACATTTGTTTTGCTTACAAATGAAGGGCCTAGCTTGGAGAAGGATGAACATTGGAGCAAGAACAAGCATGGAGATGATGGCATGCGCAAGGGGAACAAGAACGGAGTTACAAGTGATGATTTCAGGACTTTGAAGCCACCATAATGTGTGCATGAAGCCTTGGACGAAATATACAAGATGCCACTTCATAAATTTCGTCCCGAGGCTATTTTAGGTGCTGCGTCACCTTATTATTGGGCCAGGCCCATGTAATTTCGAAATACATAAGTATAGGCTATTTTTAGAGTCCGTATATGTGGGGAAACAAGAGATAGGGTTGATTTCGGACCCCTCCACCAAGGGCCACGAAATCCACCCCCTCTTCCTCCATATATACAGCCCTTAGGGCATCGTTTAGACCTTGGGTTTTGTTTAGATTAAAAGTTCGCCATAGCTGCAACTTCGCGTACTTCGTTTGTGTTCAACGACCAGACAAAGGCGTCACAGAACCCCACCTTGATCAATAAAGCTTTCATCTTATATTCGCAATATCCAGATTGCAATCTTAGTTTCTTGCTTGTTCTTCGTTTGCTCGCAGGAAACAGACCCTCGTGGTCAGGTTGATCGTGCTCCGGCGTGGTCAATAACCTCTCGGAGTTGGTTTAGCGATTGCTAAGGCGCGACGTCCTCGCACGTTCGTAGTCGGATCGTCAAAGTCGACTTCCACCAAAGCGAAATCCACCATCTCATCGAAAGACGGGACACCTTTGCCTCTATCAACATTGGAGCAAGAACAAGCATGGAGATGATGGCATGCGCAAGGGGAACAAGAACGGAGTTACAAGTGATGATTTCAGGACTTTGAAGCCACCATAATGGGTGCATGAAGCCTTGGACGAAATATACAAGATGCCACTTCATAAATTTCGTCCCGAGGCTATTTTAGGTGCTGCGTCACCTTATTATTGGGCCAGGCCCATGTAATTTCGAAATACATAAGTATAGGCTATTTTTAGAGTCCGTATGTGTGGGGAAACAAGAGATAGGGTTGATTTCGGACCCCTCCACCAAGGGCCACGAAATTCCCCCCTCTTCCTCCATATATACAGCCCTTAGGGCATCGTTTAGACTTTGGGTTTTGTTTAGATTAAAAGTTCGCCATAGCTGCAACTTCGCGTACTTCGTTTGTGTTCAACGACCAGACAAAGGCGTCACAGAACCCCACCTAGATCAATAAAGCTTTCATCTTATATTCGCAATATCCAGATTGCAATCTTAGTTTCTTGCTTGTTCTTCGTTTGCTCGCAGGAAACAGACCCTCGTGGTCAGGTTGATCGTGCTCCGGCGTGGTCAATAACCTCTCGGAGTTGGTTTAGCGATTGCTAAGGCGCGACGTCCTCGCACGTTCGTAGTCGGATCGTCAAAGTCGACTTCCACCAAAGCGAAATCCACCATCTCATCGAAAGACGGGACACCTCCGCCTCTATCATAAGGATAAAAATATTACTTTGCTTCCTATGACTCCTGATTCCATTTTGAAAGATGATATTAATAGAGCTAATAAAGCACAACAGGAGAAGAATAAGAGTGAAAATCAGATTGTGGCAAAAGAATTTGAGCAACAAATGAAGCCTAATAATAAACCATCTAGTGTTGCTTCTGAAATTAAATTGAAAAGTGCATGTTTATTTGCCACCAAATCTGATATTGATGAGCTAGATTTCAGCAAATCTGTTTGCTATGCTTTTGTGTGCAAAGAGGCATTATTTTCATTCGAGGACGTGCCTTCCTCTTTGCCTCCTGCTGTCACTAACATTTTGCAGGAGTTCGCTGACGTTTTTCCACAAGACGTGCCACCGGGATTACCGCCTATTCGAGGGATTGAGCATCAGATTGACTTAATTCCCGGTGCTTCGCTGCCAAACCGTGCACCATACTGTACCAATCCAGAGGAGACGAAGGAGATTATGCGTCAAGTACAAGAGCTTCTCGACAAAGGTTATATACGCGAATCTCTTAGTCCTTGTGCTGTTCCTATTATTCTAGTGCCGAAAAAGGATGGTACATCACGTATGTGTGTTGATTGTAGAGGCATTAATAATATTACGATTCGTTATCGTCATCCTATTCCTAGGCTAGATGATATGCTTGATGAATTGAGTGGCTCTACAATATTCTCCAAAGTTGATTTGCGTAGTGGCTACCATCAAATTCGTATGAAATTGGGAGATGAATGGAAAACAACATTTAAAACTAAGTTTGGATTATATGAGTGGTTAGTCATGCCTTTTGGATTAACTAATGCACCTAGTACTTTCATGAGATTAATGAACGAAGTTTTACGTGCTTACATTGGACGATTTGTGGTAGTTTACTTTGATGACATATTGATTTATAGCAGATCTTTGGAAGAACATTTGGAACATTTACGTGCTGTTTTTATTGCTCTACGTGATGCACGTTTGTTTGGTAACCTTGGGAAGTGCACCTTTTGCACCGACCGAGTATCTTTTCTTGGCTATGTTGTTACTCCACAGGGAATTGAAGTTGATAAAGCCAAGATTGAAGCTATTGAGAGTTGGCCGCAGCCCAAAACGGTCACACAAGTGAGGAGTTTTCTTGGCCTCGCTGGATTCTATAGGCGTTTTGTGAGAGATTTCAGTACCATTGCTGCACCTCTCAATGAGCTTACAAAGAAAGATGTGCCTTTTCTTTGGGGTACCGCACAGGAAGAAGCCTTCTCCGTATTGAAAGATAAGTTGACACATGCTCCTTTACTCCAACTTCCTGATTTTAATAAGACTTTTGAGCTTGAATGTGATGCTAGTGGAATTGGATTAGGAGGTGTGTTATTACAAGATGGCAAACCCGTTGCATACTTTTCTGAAAAATTGAGTGGGCCTAGTCTGAATTATTCTACTTATGATAAAGAATTATATGCTCTTGTTCGGACTTTAGAAACATGGCAACATTATTTATGGCCCAAAGAATTTGTTATACATTCTGATCATGAATCTTTGAAACATATTAAAAGTCAAGCTAAACTGAATCGTAGACATGCTAAATGGGTTGAATTCATTGAGACTTTCCCTTATGTCATTAAACACAAGAAGGGAAAAGAAAATGTTATTGCTGATGCATTGTCTCGTCGCTATACTATGCTTTCACAACTTGACTTGAAAATATTTGGTTTGGAGACCGTCAAAGATCAATATGTGCATGATGCTGATTTTAAAGATGTAATGCAGAATTGTAAAGAAGGAAGAATGTGGAACAAGTTTGTCGTTAACGATGGATTTGTGTTTCGTGCTAACAAGCTATGCATTCCAGCTAGCTCCGTTCGTCTTTTGTTGTTGCAGGAGGCGCATGGAGGAGGATTAATGGGACATTTTGGCGTGAAGAAGACGGAGGACGTACTTGCTACACATTTCTTTTGGCCAAAGATGAGACGGGATGTTGAGCGTTTTATTGCTCGATGCACTACATTTCAAAAAGCTAAGTCACGACTCAATCCTCATGGTTTATATATGCCTTTGCCTGTACCTAGTGTTCCTTGGGAGGATATATCTATGGACTTTGTTTTAGGTTTACCTCGAACAAAAAAGGGGAGGGATAGCATATTTGTTGTCGTGGATAGATTCTCGAAAATGGCACACTTTATACCATGTCATAAAAGCGATGATGCTGTTAATGTTGCTGATTTGTTCTTTCGTGAAATTATTCGCTTGCATGGTGTGCCAAATACTATTGTTTCAGATCGTGATACTAAATTTCTTAGCCACTTTTGGAGATGTTTATGGGCTAAGTTGGGGACTAAACTGCTTTTTAGTACTACTTGTCACCCCCAAACTGATGGACAAACTGAAGTAGTCAATAGAACGTTGTCTACTATGCTTAGGGCTGTTTTGAAGAATAATAAGAAAATGTGGGAGGAATGCTTGCCTCATATTGAATTTGCTTATAATCGTTCATTGCATTCTACTACTAAGATGTGCCCTTTTGAAGTTGTGTATGGTTTCCTACCTCGTGCACCTATTGATTTGTTGCCTCTTCCATCTTCGGTTGCCTGCAGATTTTGGGGTTAGTCCCACTTTTAACATTGCAGATTTGAAGCATTATGTGGGTGAGGAAGATGAACTTCCGTCGAGGACGACTTCATTTCAAGAAGGGGAGGATGATGAGGACATCAATACAATTGTTACACCCACAGCCCCTGCTGCTATACATACTGGACCAATTACTAGAGCTCGTGCACGCCAACTAAATTATCAGGTACTTTCGTTTCTTGGTAATGATTCTAATGTTCATGAGAATATGATGCTGCCTAAATTGGATACATTTGTTTTGCTTACAAATGAAGGGCCTAGCTTGGAGAAGGATGAACATTGGAGCAAGAACAAGCATGGAGATGATGGCATGCGCAAGGGGAACAAGAACGGAGTTACAAGTGATGATTTCAGGACTTTGAAGCCACCATAATGTGTGCATGAAGCCTTGGACGAAATATACAAGATGCCACTTCATAAATTTCGTCCCGAGGCTATTTTAGGTGCTGCGTCACCTTATTATTGGGCCAGGCCCATGTAATTTCGAAATACATAAGTATAGGCTATTTTTAGAGTCCGTATATGTGGGGAAACAAGAGATAGGGTTGATTTCGGACCCCTCCACCAAGGGCCACGAAATCCACCCCCTCTTCCTCCATATATACAGCCCTTAGGGCATCGTTTAGACCTTGGGTTTTGTTTAGATTAAAAGTTCGCCATAGCTGCAACTTCGCGTACTTCGTTTGTGTTCAACGACCAGACAAAGGCGTCACAGAACCCCACCTTGATCAATAAAGCTTTCATCTTATATTCGCAATATCCAGATTGCAATCTTAGTTTCTTGCTTGTTCTTCGTTTGCTCGCAGGAAACAGACCCTCGTGGTCAGGTTGATCGTGCTCCGGCGTGGTCAATAACCTCTCGGAGTTGGTTTAGCGATTGCTAAGGCGCGACGTCCTCGCACGTTCGTAGTCGGATCGTCAAAGTCGACTTCCACCAAAGCGAAATCCACCATCTCATCGAAAGACGGGACACCTTTGCCTCTATCAAAATGTTATTGCTGATGCATTGTCTCGTCGCTATACTATGCTTTCACAACTTGACTTCAAAATATTTGGTTTGGAGACCATCAAAGATCAATATGTGCATGATGCTGATTTTAAAGATGTAATGCAGAACTGTAAAGAAGGAAGAATGTGGAACAAGTTTGTCGTTAACGATGGATTTGTGTTTCGTGCTAACAAGCTATGCATTCCAGCTAGCTCCGTTCGTCTTTTGTTGTTGCAGGAAGCGCATGGAGGAGGATTAATGGGACATTTTGGCGTGAAGAAGACGGAGGACGTACTTGCTACACATTTCTTTTGGCCAAAGATGAGACGGGATGTTGAGCGTTTTATTGCTCGATGCACTACATGTCAAAAAGCTAAGTCACGACTCAATCCTCATGGTTTATATATGCCTTTGCCTGTACCTAGTGTTCCTTGGGAGGATATATCTATGGACTTTGTTTTAGGTTTACCTCGAACAAAGAAGGGGAGGGATAGCATATTTGTTGTCGTGGATAGATTCTCGAAAATGGCACACTTTATACCATGTCATAAAAGCGATGATGTTGTTAATGTTGCTGATTTGTTCTTTCGTGAAATTATTCGCTTGCATGGTGTGCCAAATACTATTGTTTCAGATCGTGATACTAAATTTCTTAGCCACTTTTGGAGATGTTTATGGGCAAAGTTGGGGACTAAACTGCTTTTTAGTACTACTTGTCACCCCCAAACTGATGGACAAACTGAAGTAGTCAATAGAACGTTGTCTACTATGCTTAGGGCTGTTTTGAAGAATAATAAGAAAATGTGGGAGGAATGCTTGCCTCATATTGAATTTGCTTATAATCGTTCATTGCATTCTACTACTAAGATGTGCCCTTTTGAAGTTGTGTATGGTTTCCTACCTCGTGCACCTATTGATTTGTTGCCTCTTCCATCTTCGGAGAAGGTTAATTTTGATGCTAAACAACGTGCTGAATTGATTTTAAAAATGCATGAGTTAACTAAGGAAAACATTGAGCGTATGAATGCTAAATATAAACTTGCTGGAGATAAGGGTAGAAAACATGTTGTGTTTGCACCTGGAGATCTTGTTTGGTTACATTTGCGTAAGGATAGATTTCCTGATTTGCGCAAATCAAAGCTAATGCCACGTGCAGATGGTCCCTTTAAGGTGTTAGAGAAAATAAATGATAATGCATATAAACTTGAGCTGCCTGCAGATTTTGGGGTTAGTCCCACTTTTAACATTGCAGATTTGAAGCCTTATTTGGGTGAGGAAGATGAGCTTCTGTCGAGGACGACTTCATTTCAAGAAGGGGAGGATGATGAGGACATCAATACAATTGTTACACCCACAGCCCCTGCTGCTATACATACTGGACCAATTACTAGAGCTCGTGCACGCCAACTAAATTACCAGGTACTTTCGTTTCTTGGTAATGTGATGAGGACATCAATACAATTGTTACACCCACAGCCCCTGCTGCTATACATACTGGACCAATTACTAGAGCTCGTGCACGCCAACTAAATTATCAGGTACTTTCGTTTCTTGGTAATGATTCTAATGTTCATGAGAATATGATGCTGCCTAAATTGGATACATTTGTTTTGCTTACAAATGAAGGGCCTAGCTTGGAGAAGGATGAACATTGGAGCAAGAACAAGCATGGAGATGATGGCATGCGCAAGGGGAACAAGAACGGAGTTACAAGTGATGATTTCAGGACTTTGAAGCCACCATAATGTGTGCATGAAGCCTTGGACGAAATATACAAGATGCCACTTCATAAATTTCGTCCCGAGGCTATTTTAGGTGCTGCGTCACCTTATTATTGGGCCAGGCCCATGTAATTTCGAAATACATAAGTATAGGCTATTTTTAGAGTCCGTATATGTGGGGAAACAAGAGATAGGGTTGATTTCGGACCCCTCCACCAAGGGCCACGAAATCCACCCCCTCTTCCTCCATATATACAGCCCTTAGGGCATCGTTTAGACCTTGGGTTTTGTTTAGATTAAAAGTTCGCCATAGCTGCAACTTCGCGTACTTCGTTTGTGTTCAACGACCAGACAAAGGCGTCACAGAACCCCACCTTGATCAATAAAGCTTTCATCTTATATTCGCAATATCCAGATTGCAATCTTAGTTTCTTGCTTGTTCTTCGTTTGCTCGCAGGAAACAGACCCTCGTGGTCAGGTTGATCGTGCTCCGGCGTGGTCAATAACCTCTCGGAGTTGGTTTAGCGATTGCTAAGGCGCGACGTCCTCGCACGTTCGTAGTCGGATCGTCAAAGTCGACTTCCACCAAAGCGAAATCCACCATCTCATCGAAAGACGGGACACCTTTGCCTCTATCAAGTGATATCAGATTTCCAGGTTGCTCGGTGAGATTTTACAGTTTTTCGTAGTTTAGATCGAGTCTGTTCTTCATACCTACAGTCCACGAAAAAGCCAAAAACAAAATTAGGGTTAGTTCATCATATCCGAACCAATCTGAGCCTTTGCATAATCTTTTTAGGGTTTTGCTTTGTTGAATTTGCTGTTGCATCGTCGTGTCTAGTTGCTGGTCTTAGAGTCTAGTCTTTTAGAGTTTCGAGTTCTGGTCATAAGTTGTCACGCCGCCGCCGCACCATCATCATCGCCCCTGCCATCTACCACCACCGCTCCGAATTCGTATCCATATACCACCACCAATCCGTGTCCATATACCACCACCGATCCATATCCATATACTACCACCGCTACCACCACCGCTGCCATATACCACCACCATATATCCACCACCAATCCGAGTTCTTTGCTTATTAGGTTTGTTTTCGGGATCCATCTCGATTCCGATTCGTGTTTCCTTGCCGGAGTAGGTTTCGGAAAAAAAAAAGAGTCGGGTAGCCACGCTCCGTTTAGGCCCAAAATTTTTCGAAAACGCATTTTTCGAAAAAATTTCTGGCTATCCTATTTTTAGGTGTTTCTGAGTGTTTTGAGACAGGTGCCATTATAGGAAGTTTTTTTTGACCCGTTTCCAGTTTTTGGGTCCGGGCAGTCGAAAAAAAAAATTGGTCGAAAAAATTTCGTGCCTATCCTGTCAGTTTGAGCTAGGAAGAGTTTTGAGACACTCGCCATTATAGTGATTTTTCGCAAAAAAAAAAGGCAGCGCAAAAAAAGAAAAAGAGCGCCAAAAAAAAAGAGCGAAAATAAAAATTTCAGAGTGTGCTTTTCCCTTGTTTACGTGCCGCGCCGTGATTTTGTTAGTGTTCTAGGCTCGCGTCTCTAGCACAGTCTAGCCTAGGACCAGCACAGTACCGTCGTTGAGCGTTTATTCAACTTTGCATCTCTGAATTGATTATTGCTGACCCTTTTTGCTACCATATTATAAGCCTTCCCAGCTCCACATTCATCTACGTCGTGCGTTTGACTCTCCCTGGTAATCGCTCTATCCAAGCTTTGAGAGTTTTTGACTACAACGGTTGCCGATCACCGCCTGCTGCTGGGTAAGAACTGGTAAGAATTTGAGATTTGCTTGACGGATTTGTGACACCCACCACCACCACTTGTTCGTAGTCTGTAGGATCATATTCTTGTGTGTTTCTATTGCTGCTAACCATGCCAGGATCACAAGCCGACGAGATTGACTGGGAGAATTTATCGAACAAGGAGCTTCATGATAAGTTTCAGCAAATGATGACTGAACAGGTGCAAGATGTGCTGAACAATTTTGAAGAGGCCATGGAGAAGATCACTGGCCTTGAGAAGACGTTCGAAACAAAGCTCGATAACAAGTTTAATGAATTGCTCGCTCGTCTTCCACCACCACCACCCGCTGCACCTAACGCACCTCTCCAACAACAACAACAACGACTACCTCCACGTCGCGAAGCAGACCTCCGCCGAGCAAGCCGTGTTCCTCTTGCGTTTGGCCAAACTGTTGGTGCTGCTGTTGATACTTCTGTGGCTCCTGCTGCTGATGCGGAGGAGGATGATTATGTGGGAGATTATGAGGATGAGGTTGATCAAAATCAACACTACGTGCAGCCACCTGTACCGCCACCAGCAGGTCGACCTCAGGTATATATTCGTAATGGTAGGCCTGCACCACCACCTCAGGTACGAGATGATGTCCATATTCCTAAATTGAAATTGAATATTCCACCATTTGAGGGTAGATATGTTCCTGATATATATCTTACTTGGGAGTTAGAAACTGAACAACGATTTACATGTTTACAATATCCTGAGGAGAGACGAGTTGCTGCTGCTGTTTGTGCTTTCACTAGTTTTGCATGTGTATGGTGGTCTGAACATTGTAGATTATATCCTATTCCAACTACTTGGGCTGCTTTGAAAACTGCTATGCGTACGCGTTGGGTTCCACCATATTATCAACGTGAATTGCTTCAAAAATTGCAGCGTTTAAGACAAGGGAAAAATTCTGTAGAAGAATATTATCAGGAATTACAAACTGGCATGATTAGATGTGGTATTGTTGAGGAGAATGAAGCTATGCTTGCACGTTTTCTGGGTGGATTAAATAGAGAGATTCAGACCATTCTAGACTATAAGGAGTATACTAATATCACTCGTTTATTCCATCTTGCTTGTAAAGCTGAACGTGAAGTGCAGGATCGACAAGCATTGGGGCGAACTAACTTTTCTGCAGGCCGACCTTCATCATGGACACCACGTGCATCTTCTCCTTCAACTGCACCAGCACCTCCATCCGGTGCCACCTCCAGCCGTGATACAAGAAAACAGGGAGGAGGTCATTATGCGAGGGAATGCAAATCTCCGCGTGTGATGATTGCTACCGCGGATGGTGGATATGAGTCCGCTAGTGACTATGATGAGGAGACATTGGCTCTTATTACACGTGAAGAACATGGTGGAGATGATTCTGATCATGAGACACAATACATGGCTCCTGAAGACGCTGACAGGTATGAATGTTTAGTTGCTCAACGTGTTTTGAGTGTGCAGGTCACACAAGCTGAGCAAAATTAGAGGCACAATTTGTTCCATACCAAGGGAGTTGTGAAGGAACGTTCTGTGCGCGTCATAATAGACGGAGGGAGCTGCAACAACTTGGCTAGCATGGAGATGGTGGAGAAGCTTTCTCTCACCACAAGACCACATCCACATCCTTACTACATCCAATGGTTCAACAACAGCGGCAAGGTTAAGGTAACACGTACTGTTCGTGTGCATTTTAGTATCTCTACATATGCTGATTATGTTGATTGTGATGTGGTACCTATGCAAGCATGTTCCTTATTACTTGGTAGACCATGGCAATTTGATAAAAATTCTGTACACCATGGTAGAAACAATCACTATACTCTTGTTCATAAGGATAAAAATATTACTTTGCTTCCTATGACTCCTGATTCCATTTTGAAAGATGATATTAATAGAGCTACTAAAGCAAAACAGGAGACGAATAAGAGTGAAAATCAGATTGTGGCAAAAGAATTTGAGCAACAAATGAAGTCTAATAATAAACCATCTAGTGTTGCTTCTGAAATTAAATTGAAAAATGCATGTTTATTTGCCACCAAATCTGATATTGATGAGCTAGATTTCAGCAAATCTGTTTGCTATGCTTTTGTGTGCAAAGAGGCATTATTTTCATTCGAGGACGTGCCTTCCTCTTTGCCTCCTGCTGTCACTAACATTTTGCAGGAGTTCGCTGACGTCTTTCCACAAGACGTGCCACCGGGATTACCGCCTATTCGAGGGATTGAGCATCAAATTGACTTAATTCCCGGTGCTTCACTGCCAAACCGTGCACCATACCGTACCAATCCAGAGGAGACGAAGGAGATTATGCGTCAAGTACAAGAGCTTCTCGACAAAGGTTATATACGCGAATCCCTTAGTCCTTGTGCTGTTCCTATTATTCTAGTGCCGAAAAAGGATGGTACATCACGTATGTGTGTTGATTGTAGAGTCATTAATAATATTACTATTCGTTATCGTCATCCTATTCCTAGCCTAGATGATATGCTTGATGAATTGAGTGGCTCTACAATATTCTCCAAAGTTGATTTGCGTAGTGGATACCATCAAATTCGTATGAAATTGGGAGATGAATGGAAAACAGCATTTAAAACTAAGTTTGGATTATATGAGTGGTTAGTCATGCCTTTTGGGTTAACTAATGCGCCTAGTACTTCCATGAGACTAATGAACGAAGTTTTACGTGCTTTCATTGGACGATTTGTGGTAGTCTATTTTGATGATATACTAATTTATAGCAGATCTTTGGAAGAACATTTGGAACATTTACGTGCTGTTTTTATTGCTCTACGTGATGCACGTTTGTTTGGTAACCTTGGGAAGTGCACCTTTTGCACCGACCGAGTATCTTTTCTTGGCTATGTTGTTACTCCACAGGGAATTGAAGTTGACAAAGCCAAGATTGAAGCTATTGAGAGTTGGCCGCAGCCCAAAACGGTCACACAAGTGAGGAGTTTTCTTGGCCTCGCTGGATTCTATAGGCGTTTTGTGAGAGATTTCAGCACCATTGCTGCACCTCTCAACGAGCTTACAAAGAAGGATGTGCCTTTTGTTTGGGGTACAGCACAGGAAGAAGCCTTCACGGTATTGAAAGATAAGTTGACACATGCTCCTTTACTCCAACTTCCTGATTTTAATAAGACTTTTGAGCTTGAATGTGATGCTAGTGGAATTGGATTAGGAGGTGTGTTATTACAAGATGGCAAACCTGTTGCATACTTTTCTGAAAAATTGAGTGGGCCTAGTCTGAATTATTCTACTTATGATAAAGAATTATATGCTCTTGTTCGGACTTTAGAAACATGGCAACATTATTTATGGCCCAAAGAATTTGTTATACATTCTGATCATGAATCTTTGAAACATATTAAAAGTCAAGCTAAACTGAATCGTAGACATGCTAAATGGGTTGAATTCATTGAGACTTTCCCTTATGTCATTAAACACAAGAAGGGAAAAGAAAATGTTATTGCTGATGCATTGTATCGTCGCTATACTATGCTTTCACAACTTGACTTCAAAATATTTGGTTTGGAGACCATCAAAGATCAATATGTGCATGATGCTGATTTTAAAGATGTAATGCAGAATTGTAAAGAAGGAAGAATGTGGAACAAGTTTGTTGTTAACGATGGATTTGTGTTTCGTGCTAACAAGCTATGCATTCCAGCTAGCTCCGTTCGTCTTTTGTTGTTGCAGGAGGCGCATGGAGGAGGATTAATGGGACACTTTGGCGTGAAGAAGACGGAGGACGTACTTGCTGCACATTTCTTTTGGCCAAAGATGATACGGGATGTTGAGCGTTTTATTGCTCGCTGCACTACATGTCAAAAAGCTAAGTCACGACTCAATCCTCATGGTTTATATATGCCTTTGCTTGTACCTAGTGTTCCTTGGGAGGATATATCTATGGACTTTGTTTTAGGTTTACCTCGAACAGAGAAGGGGAGGGATAGCATATTTGTTGTCGTGGATAGATTCTCGAAAATGGCACACTTTATACCATGTCATAAAAGCGATGATGTTGTTAATGTTGCTGATTTGTTCTTTCGTGAAATTATTCGCTTGCATGGTGTGCCAAATTCTATTGTTTCAGATCGTGATACTAAATTTCTTAGCCACTTTTGGAGATGTTTATGGGCTAAGTTGGGGACTAAACTGTTTTTTAGTACTACTTGTCACCCCCAAACTGATGGACAAACTGAAGTAGTCAATAGAACGTTGTCTACTATGCTTAGGGCTGTTTTGAAGAATAATAAGAAAATGTGGGAGGAATGCTTGCCTCATATTGAATTTGCTTATAATCGTTCATTGCATTCTACTACTAAGATGTGCCCTTTTGAAGTTGTGTATGGTTTCCTACCTCGTGCACCTATTGATTTGTTGCCTCTTCCATCTTCGGAGAAGGTTAATTTTGATGCTAAACAACGTGCTGAATTGATTTTAAAAATGCATGAGTTAACTAAGGAAAACATTGACGTATGAATGCTAAATATAAACTTGTGGAGATAAGGGTAGAAAACATGTTGTGTTTGCACCTGGAGATCTTGTTTGGTTACATTTGCGTAAGGATAGATTTCCTGATTTGCGCAAATCAAAGTTAATGCCACGTGCTGATGGTCCCTTTAAGGTGTTAGAGAAAATAAATGATAATGCATATAAACTTGAGCTGCCTGCAGATTTTGGGGTTAGTCCCACTTTTAACATTGCAGATTTGAAGCCTTATTTGGGTGAGGAAGATGAACTTCCGTCGAGGACGACTTCATTTCAAGAAGGGGAGGATGATGAGGACATCAATACAATTGTTACACCCACAGCCCCTGCTGCTATACATACTGGACCAATTACTAGAGCTCGTGCACGCCAACTAAATTACCAGGTACTTTCGTTTCTTGGTAATGATTCTAATGTTTATGAGAATATGATGCTGCCTAAATTGGATACATTTGTTTTGCTTACAAATGAAGGGCCTAGCTTGGAGAAGGATGAACATTGGAGCAAGAACAAGCATGGAGATGATGGCATGCGCAAGGGGAACAAGAACAAAGTTACAAGTGATGATTTCAGGACTTTGAAGCCACCATAATGTGTGCATGAAGCCTTGGACGAAATATACAAGATGCCACTTCATAAATTTCGTCCTGAGGCTATTTTAGGTGCCGCGTCACCTTATTATTGGGCCAGGCCCATGTAATTTCGAAATACATAAGTATAGGCTATTTTTAGAGTCCGTATGTGTGGGGAAACAAGAGATAGGGTTGATTTCGGACCCCTCCACCAAGGGCCACGAAATCCACCCCCTCTTCCTCCATATATACAGCCCTTAGGGCATCGTTTAGACCTTGGGTTTTGTTTAGATTAAAAGTTCGCCATAGCTGCAACTTCGCGTACTTCGTTTGTGTTCAACGACCAGACAAAGGCGTCACAGAACCCCACCTTGATCAATAAAGCTTTCATCTTATATTCGCAATATCCAGATTGCAATCTTAGTTTCTTGCTTGTTCTTCGTTTGCTCGCAGGAAACAGACCCTCGTGGTCAGGTTGATCGTGCTCCGGCGTGGTCAATAACCTCTCGGAGTTGGTTTAGCGATTGCTAAGGCGCGACGTCCTCGCACGTTCGTAGTCGGATCGTCAAAGTCGACTTCCACCAAAGCGAAATCCACCATCTCATCGAAGGACGGGACACCTTTGCCTCTATCATAATGATTCTAATGTTCATGAGAATATGATGCTGCCTAAATTGGATACATTTGTTTTGCTTACAAATGAAGGGCCTAGCTTGGAGAAGGATGAACATTGGAGCAAGAACAAGCATGGAGATGATGGCATGCGCAAGGGGAACAAGAACGGAGTTACAAGTGATGATTTCAGGACTTTGAAGCCACCATAATGGGTGCATGAAGCCTTGGACGAAATATACAAGATGCCACTTCATAAATTTCGTCCCGAGGCTATTTTAGGTGCTGCGTCACCTTATTATTGGGCCAGGCCCATGTAATTTCGAAATACATAAGTATAGGCTATTTTTAGAGTCCGTATGTGTGGGGAAACAAGAGATAAGGGTTGATTTCGGACCCCTCCACCAAGGGCCACGAAATTCCCCCCCTCTTCCTCCATATATACAGCCCTTAGGGCATCGTTTAGACTTTGGGTTTTGTTTAGATTAAAAGTTCGCCATAGCTGCAACTTCGCGTACTCCGTTTGTGTTCAACGACCAGACAAAGGCGTCACAGAACCCCACCTTGATCAATAAAGCTTTCATCTTATATTCGCAATATCCAGATTGCAATCTCAGTTTCTTGCTTGTTCTTCGTTTGCTCGCAGGAAACAGACCCTCGTGGTCAGGTTGATCGTGCTCCGGCGTGGTCAATAACCTCTCGGAGTTGGTTTAGCGATTGCTAAGGCGCGACGTCCTCGCACGTTCGTAGTCGGATCGTCAAAGTCGACTTCCACCAAAGCGATATCCATCATCTCATCGAAAGACGGGACACCTTTGCCTCTATCATACTGCTGCCAACACCGAGCTAGGGATGAAGCAGAAAGCTCTTGCAAGAAGAGTTCCCATGTACAAATCCAGAGCCTCAACCTAAGAAACCACGGAGTTCACACTTGAACCCAAGGAGGCTGGTGAGGGCAAAAAGAGGAAGGAGAGGGTCAAGAAAACAATGGCCAGAGTCATTGGGAGATCTTCTATGATCACACACCCAAAAGAGGAAGAAGAGCAAGATGCACCTCCTGCAAAATCTCAGAAGCTAATGGGGGATGCAATCAGATCAAGGCTGCTCCATCAAAGCCCAAGTTGGCCCCCAAGGATGCTGCTCAAGCCCCCAAGAGATCCACTAGAAACATTCTAACAGCTGAGAAGAACAAGGCCCTAGTGCGTGAAGTGGAAGAAGAAGAGGAAGGACATGTACTTAGAAAGTTGAATCCCAAGACTCCTGACCATGATGACACCATCATGTGGCAGAAAATATGAAGCTCAAAAAGGATGCCGGTCTCAGGCTATGGAGGCAGAGTGGCCCATATGCCATTAGAAGGAGAACAACTGTTGATTACAGGTTCCACACAAAGGAACAACAAGACTTCTATGAGACTGTGATGCTTGACAAGAAGCCAATAGTAAGTGACATGAGATGGGTGGACTGGAAGTTCATTGACAGCAATGAAGATCATTTCCCAGGAGTCCATGAGAGCTTCAGGACAACAGCAGTTGATGCATCTGTTGGCCAGAAGTTGGCAAAATGAAATGAAGAGTTGATCATGCAGTTCTACTCCACAACACACTTTTACCCTGATGGTAAAATTGTTTGGATGACAGAGGGTACCAGATACCAATCTTCGGTGGCTGAGTGGGCAAAGCTGATAAATGCCCCAGAAGAGCATGAGGACGATACTGATGTATATGCTAAGCCAAGGAAGGGACATGACTCAATGGCTCACATGTACAAGGAAATTCCAGATGCTTCCTTGGACACCCACTAGTTTGGGTCTGTGTATTATCTGCTATCAGGTCTGCCAGCCATCAACACAATTCTCAGACATACTCTGCTGCCCAAGTCTGGAGATGATAGGATGATTAGAGGGCACTCAATAAATCTGCTGCATGTGTTTGATGTGCCTGAAAAATTCAAACTGATGACACAGATTGTTGAGACAATCAAGAGGACAGCAGCAGACCAAAAGAGATCATGTGGCTATGCTCCACAAATTCAGATGCTCGTCAACTCCAACATGGGCAAGGGCATGTATCTCTTGGATAAGCAACATCTTCCCCTGCTGCCAGAGTTTGAGGACAATGTAGTTGTCATGGATCCATCACATCCCACATTTGTGCAGGCTCAGGAGAAGAAAGGAAAAGCTAGAGCAGAGAAGCCAGCCAAGCCACCAAGTGCTGAAGAAGCCTCCCAGATTTTCCTGAAATCCAGGCAAGATCAACTTGGCTATCTCATTTAAGGAACTTTGAGGATTGATAAAGGGTTGGCAACCCTAACTCAGAACCAAGAAAGTCTAGAGAGGATCATTGAGAATAAATTTATGATCTAGACTTGAAGGTCACAGAGATCAAGACTGCAGTTGAGCAACTCCAGGATGAAGCTAAAGAGAGAAGAGGGAGAGCTACCACTGAAGCTTTTCACATAGTGCCAAGGGTACAAAGGTATGCAGCTGTGCCAGCTAGTGACACAAGGGCTACTACATCAGCGCCAGCTGCTACAGCCTCTGTTGCTCCTCCAGTTGCAACTCCACCAGCTCCTCAGACCTCTTCGGGTGCATTCATCGCAGGACTCCTGATGCGGAGCATCCTTCGGTCATCCCCACGGATATACCATCATATCACCAAGCACCAAGAGGACCCATGACAAGAGCAAGAGCTACAGCTCTCAAGACCGAGGTGACTTCTCTCCTTAGTGATATCTCATTTCATCCTCTTGAGACATGGCTACTACCTAAGTCCGGAATGTTGTGCATGATTAGGTACCAAGTGGACCCTCCCGAGGATGCACATGAAGATGATCAAGCCACCAAGTCCATGGTAGAAGAGAACCAACGGAAGAAGGCGAGAACAGCTTCCAGGCACCGGACATCCGGCCATGGCCCCGGAGATCCGGCCCCTGGAGATCTACATGGCCAGGAGTCTGCAGGAGAAGCTACAGGGCCCGGACATCAGGCGTCCAGCCCGGACATCCAGCCCTATGCCCCGAAAATCCGGCCTCCTGCCCGGACATCCGGACACGCCGTCCAGGGAGCACAGAAGGCTGCCCCGACAACCCGGACATCCGACCGTCACCCCGGACATCTGGCGCCTCCCGAAGCCCCGGACATCTGGCCCCTGTGCCCGGACATCCGGCCCCGTCCATCTAGAGAGCAGCAAGGTCAACTCCAACGGCCTGGACATCCGGCCCGACAGCCCGGACATCCGGCCCGACATCCCGGGCTTCCGGCCCCTCGCGAGCGCCCGGACATCCGGCCCCCTCCTGCCTGGGTGCAGCGCCTCCGGGCCGTGGCCCATGTACCCCTTCGCCGTGTAGACTATATATACTCCCCCTCCACCTGCGTTCTAGGGTTAGCATTGGTTTAGCTCATTTGAGATAGAGCATTGCTCATCCGTACCAGATCTACTCCTCGTGAGGGACCGCACCTCTTCGGAGAAGATCCACCCGGATTCAAGGCCTCCATCCGGAGAACACAATGAAGACCTCCTCACAGAGAAGAACGGTTACTCTTGTATCATCCCTTGTTGACTTTGGATCTCGTGTTACTTTTTGCCTCGATGATCTAGCACTTGTGTGATCATATTCATGTCGGTTGCGTGTTTCTCTTGTTTTCCCCCATTTTCCCTCGTGTTCTTCCACGCGTTCTTCGTGTTCCTCGTAGGGATTCTCTCCATACGTGAAAGATCGGCCCCATAGGGTTCCGCTCTACATCATCTTGGTATCATGAGCTACGTTGATCACGTTTTTGGAGCCCCTACCCCATGTTTTCTAGCTTTATTTTGTTGTTTTCGTCCTAAATCCGAAAATCCCCACCAAAAATAGCCCCAATTTTTTTTGTGAGTTGTTGGTGTGATGAAGTTTTGTTGGATTTGATCCACGGATCTGCTTTGCATCAAGTGGATCTAGCTTTTCCCCATCTCTCCCACAATTTCCATCCATAAATTCGTTCGAATTTTGCCCCGGAGTTGCCCTTTTTCCCGTGGAGTTCATCGCGTTCATCCCCGATCCAGGCACCCGGACATCCGCCTGAGTCCCCAGACATCCGGCTGCTGGCCCGGACATCCGGCCCGTGGCAGCAGCAACTCCATCCCCCGCGCCCTTTTCCGCCAAGCTTTGCCAAATTTTGCCACGGTGCCCACACAACCTTCCGCATACCACCACCGCTCACTGCTACCTCCTATGATGATTTTGACTCATTTTGGTCTTTGAGATATTGGGTTGTGGTTCCCTTGTCCTATTGTGTTTCGGCTATATAGGTACGGTTCGACGTCAACATCACCACCACTCATCTCCATCGACTAATCATCATCGCCAAGGACGGTAACCTCGATGACATCTTTGTCAAACCTTGCAATTGCATTGATAACCACATGGCCTTACTTTTGCATTGCTTACCCATCGAGACTAGCCATTGAGTATTGTCGGTAATGTGACTTGTGCACATTAGTGATCATACTCCATAGCATACATACAATACCATAGTGGTGCATATCTTAGCATCATCTTTTCTGTCACACAGTTGTCATCGCATACACAATTGCTATCTTGGTTCGTGAAGTTTTTCATGAGAAAAGAGCTCAAAAGTGAAACAGCCAACCAAGCTTTTAAGCAAAAAGGGAAAGATAAGTGAGGGAGTCCTGGATTAGGGGGTGTCCGGATAGCCGGACTACCATCATTAGCCAAACTATCATCGGCCGGACTATCATCATCGATCGGACTCCAAGACTATGAAGATACAAGATTGAAGACTTCGCCCCGTGTCCGGATGGGACTTTCCTTGGCGTGGAAGGCAAGCTTGGCGATACGGATACGTAGATCTCCTACCATTGTAATCGACTCTATGTAACCCTAGCCCTCTCCGGTGTCTATATAAACCGGATGGCTCTAGTCCGTAGGACACAACAACAACCATTACAATCATACCATAGGCTAGCTTCTAGGGTTTAGCCTCCTTGATCTTGTGGTAGATCCACTCTTTTAAACATCCACAATATCAATATCAATCAAGCAGGATGTAGGGTTTTACCTCCATCAAGAGGGCCCGAACCTGGGTAAAACATCGTGTCCCTTGTCTCCTGTTACCATCCGCCTAGACGCACAGTTCGGGACCCCCTACCCGAGATCCGCCGGTTTTGACACCGACATTGGTGCTTTCATTGAGAGTTCCTGATGCGGAGCATCCCATGATCATCCCCATGGACGCATCTACATCCCCTACAACACAACTTGGACCTATGACTCGAGCACGTGCAAGAGCTCTCGAAACCGAGGTGACATCTCTCCTCTCTCAATTCCCTTTCGATTCACATGAGACGTGGTTACTACCTCAAACGGAAACGCTATGCATACTCAGGTGCCAAGGACGTCGCCGTGAAGAAGCCAGGGAGCAAGGAGAACCGGAAGCGGAAGACATACGTGAAGACGGAGAGGAAAAGCGCCAAGGACCAGACTGGCCGGACGATCCGGACGGCGGCCTGGATGATCCGGACAGAGCCCGGACGATCCGGACCCCCATCCGGACGATCCGGCTAATTCGACCGAAGACTACAGAAGCCTCCCCCCTGAAGCCGGATCATCCGGACCCCGTCCCGGATCAACCGGACCCTGCCCGGACGTCCGGACCGCCAGCCGGACAACCGGCCCTGCGCCTCCACCAGCCGAGTCTCCGAATCATCCGGGCCTCCACCCGGACCATCCGGACGAGCCCGGATCATCCGGCTTCGAACCCGGATCATCCAGCCAGCGCCTGTGTGCGCGTGTTGGGCTGAGCCCGTGTACCCCTTCGACCCCCTAGCCTATAAATAGGACTCCTCCTCCTCCTTTTGAGACTTAGCATTGGATTAGCTCATGTTTGTGTGAGAGCCTTTGCTCATCCACTTGGATACTTCTCCTCGGAGATCAGGACCTCTCCGGAGAAGATCCCCAAGCGGATTCAAGACCCCTCTTTAGGGAAGAACATCAACGCCTCCTCTTGGAGAAGAACGGTTCCGTTGTATCCTTTCCCTTTGTTGATTGTGGATCATATGTTACTCTATGTATTCGGTGATCTAGCACTTGTGTGATCGATTCCTTGTTGGTTGAGTGATTCCCTCTCGTTTTTCCCCCGTGTTTCCCTTTGTGCTCCTGCGTGTTCTTCGTGTTTCCCCGTAGGATCCACTCCAAACGTGAAAGATCGACGCTACAGGGTTCCACCCTACATCATCTTGGTATCATGAGCCATGTTGATCACGTTTTTGGAGCCCCTACCCCGTGATTTCTAGCTTGATTTTGTTGTTTTCGTCCTAAATACGAAAATCCCCACCAAAAATGATGAGGACATCAATACAATTGTTACACCCACAGCCCCTGCTGCTATACATACTGGACCAATTACTAGAGCTCGTGCACGCCAACTAAATTACCAGGTACTTTCGTTTCTTGGTAATGATTCTAATGTTCATGAGAATATGATGCTGCCTAAATTGGATACATTTGTTTTGCTTACAAATGAAGGGCCTAGCTTGGAGAAGGATGAACATTGGAGCAAGAACAAGCATGGAGATGATGGCATGCGCAAGGGGAACAAGAACGGAGTTACAAGTGATGATTTCAGGACTTTGAAGCCACCATAATGGGTGCATGAAGCCTTGGACGAAATATACAAGATGCCACTTCATAAATTTCGTCCCGAGGCTATTTTAGGTGCTTCGTCACCTTATTATTGGGCCAGGCCCATGTAATTTCGAAATACATAAGTATAGGCTATTTTTAGAGTCCGTATGTGTGGGGAAACAAGAGATAGGGTTGATTTCGGACCCCTCCACCAAGGGCCACGAAATTCCCCCCTCTTCCTCCATATATACAGCCCTTAGGGCATCGTTTAGACTTTGGGTTTTGTTTAGATTAAAAGTTCGCCATAGCTGCAACTTCGCGTACTTCGTTTGTGTTCAACGACCAGACAAAGGCGTCACAGAACCCCACCTTGATCAATAAAGCTTTCACCTTATATTCGCAATATCCAGATTGCAATCTCAGTTTCTTGCTTGTTCTTCGTTTGCTCGCAGGAAACAGACCCTCGTGGTCAGGTTGATCGTGCTCCGGCGTGGTCAATAACCTCTCGGAGTTGGTTTAGCGATTGCTAAGGCGCGACGTCCTTGCACGTTCGTAGTCGGATCGTCAAAGTCGACTTCCACCAAAGCGAAATCCACCATCTCATCGAAAGACGGGACACCTTTGCCTCTATCAATTTTCTCTAACACCTTAAAGGGACCATCAGCACGTGGCATTAACTTTGATTTGCGCAAATCAGGAAATCTATCCTTACGCAAATGTAACCAAACAAGATCTCCAGGTGCAAACACAACATGTTTTCTACCCTTATCTCCAGCAAGTTTATATTTAGCATTCATGCGCTCAATGTTTTCCTTAGTTAACTCATGCATTTTTAAAATCAATTCAGCACGTTGTTTAGCATCAAAATTAACCTTCTCCGAAGATGGAAGAGGCAACAAATCAATAGGTGCACGAGGTAGGAAACCATACACAACTTCAAAAGGGCACATCTTAGTAGTAGAATGCAATGAACGATTATAAGCAAATTCAATATGAGGCAAGCATTCCTCCCACATTTTCTTATTATTCTTCAAAACAGCCCTAAGCATAGTAGACAACGTTCTATTGACTACTTCAGTTTGTCCATCAGTTTGGGGGTGACAAGTAGTACTAAAAAGCATTTTAGTCCCCAACTTAGCCCATAAACATCTCCAAAAGTGGCTAAGAAATTTAGTATCACGATCTGAAACAATAGTATTTGGCACACCATGCAAGCGAATAATTTCACGAAAGAACAAATCAGCAACATTAACAGCATCATCGCTGTTATGACATGGTATAAAGTGTGCCATTTTCGAGAATCTATCCACGACAACAAATATGCTATCCCTCCCCTTCTTTGTTCGAGGTAAACCTAAAACAAAGTCCATAGATATATCCTCCCAAGGAACACTAGGTACAGGCAAAGGCATATATAAACCATGAGGATTGAGTCGTGACTTAGCTTTTTGACATGTAGTGCATCGAGCAATAAAACGCTCAACATCCCGTCTCATCTTTGGCCAAAAGAAATGTGTAGCAAGTACGTCCTCCGTCTTCTTCACGCCAAAATGTCCCATTAATCCTCCTCCATGCGCTTCCTGCAACAACAAAAGACGAACGGAACTAGCTGGAATGCATAGCTTGTTAGCACGAAACACAAATCCATCGTTAACGACAAACTTGTTCCACATTCTTCCTTCTTTACAATTCTGCATTACATCTTTAAAATCAGCATCATGCACATATTGATCTTTGATGGTCTCCAAACCAAATGTTTTGAAGTCAAGTTGTGAAAGCATAGTATAGCGACGAGACAATGCATCAGCAATAACATTTTCTTTTCCCTTCTTGTGTTTAATGACATAAGGGAAAGTCTCAATGAATTCAACCCATTTAGCATGTCTACGATTCAGTTTAGCTTGACTTTTAATATGTTTCAAAGATTCATGATCAGAATGTATAACAAATTCTTTGGGCCATAAATAATGTTGCCATGTTTCTAAAGTCCGAACAAGAGCATATAATTCTTTATCATAAGTAGAATAATTCAGACTAGGCCCACTCAATTTTTCAGAAAAGTATGCAACAGGTTTGCCATCTTGTAATAACACACCTCCTAATCCAATTCCACTAGCATCACATTCAAGCTCAAAAGTCTTATTAAAATCAGGAAGTTGGAGTAAAGGAGCATGTGTCAACTTATCTTTCAATACCGTGAAGGCTTCTTCCTGTGCGGTACCCCAAACAAAAGGCACATCCTTCTTTGTAAGCTCGTTGACAGGTGCAGCAATGGTGCTGAAATCTCTCACAAAACGCCTATAGAATCCAGCGAGGCCAAGGAAACTCCTCACTTGTGTGACCGTTTTGGGCTGCGGCCAACTCTCAATAGCTTCAATCTTGGCTTTGTCAACTTCAATTCCCTGTGGAGTAACAACATAGCCAAGAAAAGATACTCGGTCGGTGCAAAGGTGCACTTCCCAAGGTTACCAAACAAACGCGCATCACGTAGAGCAATAAAAACAGCACGTAAATTGATGAGGACATCAATACCATTGTTACACCCACAGGCCCTGCTGCTATACATACTGGACCAATTACTAGAGCTCGCGCACGCCAACTAAATTACCAGGTACTTTCGTTTCTTGGTAATGATTCTAATGTTCATGAGAATATGATGCTGCCTAAATTGGATACATTTGTTTTGCTTACAAATGAAGGGCCTAGCTTGGAGAAGGATGAACATTGGAGCAAGAACAAGCATGGAGATGATGGCATGCGCAAGGGGAACAAGAACGGAGTTACAAGTGATGATTTCAGGACTTTGAAGCCACCATAATGGGTGCATGAAGCCTTGGACGAAATATACAAGATGCCACTTCATAAATTTCGTCCCGAGGCTATTTTAGGTGCTGCGTCACCTTATTATTGGGCCAGGCCCATGTAATTTCGAAATACATAAGTATAGGCTATTTTTAGAGTCCGTATGTGTGGGGAAACAAGAGATAGGGTTGATTTCGGACCCCGCCACCAAGGGCCACGAAATTCCCCCCTCTTCCTCCATATATACAACCCTTAGGGCATCGTTTAGACTTTGGGTTTTGTTTAGATTAAAAGTTCGCCATAGCTGCAACTTCGCGTACTTCGTTTGTGTTCAACGACCAGACAAAGGCGTCACAGAACCCCACCTTGATCAATAAAGCTTTCATCTTATATTCGCAATATCCAGATTGCAATCTCAGTTTCTTGCTTGTTCTTCGTTTGCTCGCAGGAAACAGACCCTCGTGGTCAGGTTGATCGTGCTCCGGCGTGGTCAATAACCTCTCGGAGTTGGTTTAGCGATTGCTAAGGCGCGACGTCCTCGCACGTTCGTAGTCGGATCGTCAAAGTCGACTTCCACCAAAGCGAAATCCACCATCTCATCGAAAGATCGGGACCCTCGCCTCTATCAAGTGGTATCAGATTTCCAGGTTGCTCGTTGAGATTTTACAGTTTTTTTGTAGTTTAGATCGAGTCTGTTCTTCATACCTACAGTCCACGAAAAAGCCACAAAAAAAATTAGGGTTAGTTCATCATATCCGAACCAATCTGAGCCTTTGCATAATCTTTTTAGGGTTTTGCTTTGTTGAATTTGCGGTTGCATCGTCGTGTCTAGTTGCTGGTCTTAGAGTCTAGTCTTTTAGAGTTTCGAGTTCTGGTCATAAGTTGTCACGCCGCCGCCGCACCATCATCATCGCCCCTGCCATCTATCACCACCGCTCCGAATCCGTATCCATATACCACCACCAATCCGTGTCCATATACCACCACCGATCTATATCCATATACTACCACCGCTACCACCACCGCTGCCATATACCACCACCATATATCCACCACCAATCCGAGTTCCTTGCATATTAGGTTTGTTTTCGAGATCCATCTAGATTCCGATTCGTGTTTCCTTGCCGGAGTAGGTTTCGGAAAAAATAAATAAATAAAAAGAGTCGGGTAGCCACGCTCCGTTTAGGCCCGAAATTTTCCGAAAACGCATTTTTCGAAAAATTTTCTGGCTATCCTATTTTTAGGTGTTTCTGAGTGTTTTGAGACAGGTGCCATTATAGGAAGTTTTTTTTGACCCGTTTCCAGTTTTTGGGTCCGGGCAGTCGAAAAAAAAAAAATTGGTCGAAAAAATTTCGTGCCCATCCTGTCAGTTTGAGCTAGGAAGAGTTTTGAGACACTCGCCATTATAGTGATTTTTCGCAAAAAAAAAGCAGCGCAAAAAAAATAAAAAAAAGAGCGCAAAAAAAAAATTCAGAGTGTGCTTTTGCCTTGTTTACGTGCCGCGCCGTGATTTTGTTAGTGTTCTAGGCTCGCGTCTCTAGCACAGTCTAGCCTAGGACCAGCACAGTACCGTCGTTGAGCGTTTATTCAACTTTGCATCTCTGAATTGATTATTGCTGACCCTTTTGCTACCATATTATAAGCCTTCCCAGCTCCACATACATCTACGTCGTGCGTTTGACTCTCCCTGGTAATCGCTCTATCCAAGCTTTGAGAGTTTTTGACTACAACGGTTGCCGATCACTGCCTGCTGCTGGGTAAGAACTGGTAAGAATTTGAGATTTGCTTGACGGATTTGTGACACCCACCACCACCACTTGTTCGTAGTCTGTAGGATCATATTCTTGTGTGTTTCTATTGCTGCTAACCATGCCAGGATCACAAGCCGACGAGATTGACTGGGAGAATTTATCGAACAAGGAGCTTCATGATAAGTTTCAGCAAATGATGACTGAACAGGTGCAAGATGTGCTGAACAATTTTGAAGAGGCCATGGAGAAGATCACTGGCCTTGAGAAGACGTTCGAAACAAAGCTCGATAACAAGTTTAATGAATTGCTCGCGCGTCTTCCACCACCACCACCCGCTGCACCTAACGCACCTCTCCAACAACAACAGCAACGAATACCTCCACGTCGCGAAGCAGACCTCCGCCGAGCATGCCGTGTTCCTCTTGCGTTTGGCCAAACTGTTGGTGCTGCTGTTGATACTTCTGTGGCTCCTGCTGCTGATGCGGAGGAGGATGATTATGTGGGAGATTATGAGGATGAGGTTGATCAAAATCAACACTACGTGCAGCCACCTGTACCGCCACCAGCAGGTCGACCTCAGGTATATATTCGTAATGGTAGTCTATTTTGATGATATACTGATTTATAGCAGATCTTTGGAAGAACATTTGGAACATTTACGTGCTGTTTTTATTGCTCTACGTGATGCACGTTTGTTTGGTAACCTTGGGAAGTGCACCTTTTGCACCGACCGAGTATCTTTTCTTGGCTATGTTGTTACTCCACAGGGAATTGAAGTTGACAAAGCCAAGATTGAAGCTATTGAGAGTTGGCCGCAGCCCAAAACGGTCACACAAGTGAGGAGTTTTCTTGGCCTCGCTGGATTCTATAGGCGTTTTGTGAGAGATTTCAGCACCATTGCTGCACCTCTCAACGAGCTTACAAAGAAAGATGTGCCTTTTGTTTGGGGTACCGCACAGGAAGAAGCCTTCACGGTATTGAAAGATAAGTTGACACATGCTCCTTTACTCCAACTTCCTGATTTTAATAAGACTTTTCAGCTTGAATGTGATGCTAGTGGAATTGGATTAGGAGGTGTGTTATTACAAGATGGCAAACCTGTTGCATACTTTTCTGAAAAATTGAGTGGGCCTAGTCTGAATTATTCTACTTATGATAAAGAATTATATGCTCTTGTTCGGACTTTAGAAACATGGCAACATTATTTATGGCCCAAAGAATTTGTTATACATTCTGATCATGAATCTTTGAAACATATTAAAAGTCAAGCTAAACTGAATCGTAGACATGCTAAATGGGTTGAATTCATTGAGACTTTCCCTTATGTCATTAAACACAAGAAGGGAAAAGAAAATGTTATTGCTGATGCATTGTCTCGTCGCTATACTATGCTTTCACAACTTGACTTCAAAACATTTGGTTTGGAGACCATCAAAGATCAATATGTGCATGATGCTGATTTTAAAGATGTAATGCAGAATTGTAAAGAAGGAAGAATGTGGAACAAGTTTGTCGTTAACGATGGATTTGTGTTTCGTGCTAACAAGCTATGCATTCCAGCTAGTTCCGTTCGTCTTTTGTTGTTGCAGGAAGCGCATGGAGGAGGATTAATGGGACATTTTGGCGTGAAGAAGACGGAGGACGTACTTGCTACACATTTCTTTTGGCCAAAGATGAGACGGGATGTTGAGCGTTTTATTGCTCGATGCACTACATGTCAAAAAGCTAAGTCACGACTCAATCCTCATGGTTTATATATGCCTTTGCCTGTACCTAGTGTTCCTTGGGAGGATATATCTATGGACTTTGTTTTAGGTTTACCTCGAACAAAGAAGGGGAGGGATAGCATATTTGTTGTCGTGGATAGATTCTCGAAAATGGCACACTTTATACCATGTCATAAAAGCGATGATGCTGTTAATGTTGCTGATTTGTTCTTTCGTGAAATTATTCGCTTGCATGGTTGATAGAGGCGGGGTGTCCCGATCTTTCGATGAGATGGTAACTATCGATTTGGTGGAGACGACTTTGACGATCCGACTACAAACGTGCACGACGTTGCGCCTTAGCAATCGCTAAACCAATCTCCAGAGGTTATTGACCACGCCGGTGCACGATCAACCTGACCACGAAGGTCTATTCCTGCAAGCAATCGAAGAACGAGCAAGAATATGATAAAAGCAATCTGAATATTGCAAATATGTATGAAGTATTGATAAAGGTGGGGATCCGAAAGCGGTCTTGGTCTGGTCGTTGGACACAAACGAAGTACACGAAGTTGCGTTGGCTAACTTTTAACTAAACAAATTCCCAAGGAAAAAGCTACTAGATGGATCTACTTATATAGGAGCAAGGGGTGGCGGCCAAGGAGGTGGGAGGACGTCCCAAGGCAGCCTAAAACTAACCCTAGGTCGTACAAGGCTCATGGGCCCAAGTGGAGGTGATGTAACACCTTTGGACTTGTAGTTTGACTCGGATTCTGGTGCAGCATCAAATTGTTTCGTCCACAACTCAACGCTCCGGACGAATTTGAAGGTGATTCCAATTGGGTTGGAAAGTGCACGAAATCTAGTTTCCAACAAAAAAAGAATCACCCAATTCGGAGTCCGTATGAAAAACTTGTGTGCGTTTTGAGTCAGGTATGTCTGTGCAGTCCGAATTTGAATCCAGAACGTGAGAGACTTGGACTCTATCTTCTCTTGGGCCAAAAGTGACGTGAAAGAACTTTTTGGACAGCAAATAAACATCTCTTTCTTCCTTATCTTCATATGTGGATTGTACAAATGTCCCATACACCTGCAATTAGACAAAACACAAAAGTGTGTGAAGTATTTTTGTTCTGGATAACATAAATAGATTATTGAATAGTTTGCACTAGAAATCACCTGACAAATATGCATATATGCAATATTTTTGGTCATATCCAAGGTAGTCATGTCCTCATCAAGGTTGATCAAAATCAGCACTACGTGCAGCCACCTGTACCACCACCAGCAGGTCGACCTCAGGTATATATTCGTAATGGTAGGCCTGCACCACCACCTCAGGTACGAGATGATGTCCATATTCCTAAACTGAAATTGAATATTCCACCATTTGAGGGTAGATATGTTCCTGATATATATCTTACTTGGGAGTTAGAAACTGAACAACGATTTACATGTTTACAATATCCTGAGGAGAGACGAGTTGCTGCTGCTGTTTGTGCTTTCACTAGTTTTGCATGTGTATGGTGGTCTGAACATTGTAGATTATATCCTATTCCAACTACTTGGTCTGCTTTGAAAACTGCTATGCGTACGCGTTGGGTTCCACCATATTATCAACGTGAATTGCTTCAAAAATTGCAGCGTTTAAGACAAGGGAAAAATTCTGTAGAAGAATATTATCAGGAATTACAAACTGGCATGATTAGATGTGGTATTGTTGAGGAGAATGAAGCTATGCTTGCACGTTTTCTGGGTGGATTAAATAGAGAGATTCAGACCATTCTAGGCTATAAGGAGTATACTAATATCACTCGTTTATTCCATCTTGCTTGTAAAGCTGAACGTGAAGTGCAGGATCGACAAGCATTGGGGCGAACTAACTTTTCTGCAGGCCGACCTTCATCATGGACACCACGTGCATCTTCTACTTCAACTGCACCAGCACCTCCATCCGGTGCCACCTCCAGCCGTGATACAAGAAAACAGGCACAACCACCATTATCTGCCAAGAGCGCACCTGCGGGGCCTGCACAGCGTTCTTCTTCTTCCATGGCTTCAACAGGGCACACAAGTGATATTATTTGTCGTCGTTGTAAGGGAGGAGGTCATTATGCGAGAGAATGCAAATCTCCGCGTGTGATGATTGCTACCGCGGATGGTGGATATGAGTCCGCTAGTGACTATGATGAGGAGACTTTGGCTCTTATTACACGTGAAGAACATGGTGGAGATGATTCTGATCATGAGACGCAATACATGGCTCCTGAAGACGCTGACAGGTATGAATGTTTAGTTGCTCAACGTGTTTTGAGTGTGCAGGTCACACAAGCTGAGCAAAATCAGAGGCACAATTTGTTCCATACCAAGGGAGTTGTGAAAGAACGTTCTGTGCGCGTCATCATAGATGGAGGGAGCTGCAACAACTTGGCTAGCATGGAGATGGTGGAGAAGCTTTCTCTCACCACAAGACCACATCCACATCCTTACTACATCCAATGGTTCAACAACAGCGGCAAGGTTAAGGTAACACGTACTATTCGTGTGCATTTTAGTATCTCTACATATGGTGATTATGTTGATTGTGATGTGGTACCTATGCAAGCATGTTCCTTATTACTTGGTAGACCATGGCAATTTGATAAAAATTCTGTACACCATGGTAGAAACAATCACTATACTCTTGTTCTTAAGGATAAAAATATTACTTTGCTTCCTATGACTCCTGATTCCATTTTGAAAGATGATATTAATAGAGCTAATAAAGCAAAACAGGAGACGAATAAGAGTGAAAATCAGATTGTGGCAAAAGAATTTGAGCAACAAATGAAGCCTAATAATAAACCATCTAGTGTTGCTTCTGAAATTAAATTGAAAAGTGCATGTTTATTTGCCACCAAATCTGATATTGATGAGCTAGATTTCAGCAAATCTGTTTGCTATGCTTTTGTGTGCAAAGAGGCATTATTTTCATTCGAGGACATGCCTTCCTCTTTGCCTCCTGCTGTCACTAACATTTTGCAGGAGTTCGCTGACGTCTTTCCACAAGACGTGCCACCGGGATTACCGCCTATTCGAGGGATTGAGCATCAGATTGACTTAATTCCCGGTGCTTCACTGCCAAACCGTGCACCATATCGTACCAATCCAGAGGAGACGAACGAGATTATGCGTCAAGTACAAGAGCTTCTCGACAAAGGTTATATACGTGAATCCCTTAGTCCTTGTGTTGTTCCTATTATTCTAGTGCCGAAAAAGGATGGTACATCACGTATGTGTGTTGATTGTAGAGGCATTAATAATATTACTATTCGTTATCGTCATCCTATTCCTAGGCTAGATGATATGCTTGATGAATTGAGTGGCTCTACAATATTCTCCAAAGTTGATTTGCGTAGTGGATACCATCAAATTCGTATGAAATTGGGAGATGAATGGAAAACAGCATTTAAAACTAAGTTTGGATTATATGAGTGGTTAGTCATGCCTTTTGGGTTAACTAATGCGCCTAGTACTTTCATGAGACTAATGACCGAAGTTTTACGTGCTTTCATTGGACGATTTGTGGTAGTCTATTTTGATGATATACTGATTTATAGCAGATCTTTGGAAGAACATTTGGAACATTTACGTGCTGTTTTTATTGCTCTACGTGATGCACGTTTGTTTGGTAACCTTGGGAAGTGCACCTTTTGCACCGACCGAGTATCTTTTCTTGGCTATGTTGTTACTCCACAGGGAATTGAAGTTGACAAAGCCAAGATTGAAGCTATTGAGAGTTGGCCGCAGCCCAAACGGTCACACAAGTGAGGAGTTTTCTTGGCCTCGCTGGATTCTATAGGCGTTTTGTGAGAGATTTCAGCACCATTGCTGCACCTCTCAACGAGCTTACAAAGAAGGATGTGCCTTTTGTTTGGGGTACCGCACAGGAAGAAGCCTTCACGGTATTGAAAGATAAGTTGACACATGCTCCTTTACTCCAACTTCCTGATTTTAATAAGACTTTTGAGCTTGAATGTGATGCTAGTGGAATTGGATTAGGAGGTGTGTCATTACAAGATGGCAAACCTGTTGCATACTTTTCTGAAAAATTGAGTGGGCCTAGTCTGAATTATTCTACTTATGATAAAGAATTATATGCTCTTGTTCGGACTTTAGAAACATGGCAACATTATTTATGGCCCAAAGAATTTGTTATACATTCTGATCATGAATCTTTGAAACATATTAAAAGTCAAGCTAAACTGAATCGTAGACATGCTAAATGGGTTGAATTCATTGAGACTTTCCCTTATGTCATTAAACACAAGAAGGGAAAAGAAAATGTTATTGCTGATGCATTGTCTCGTCGCTATACTATGCTTTCACAACTTGACTTCAAAACATTTGGTTTGGAGACCATCAAAGATCAATATGTGCATGATGCTGATTTTAAAGATGTAATGCAGAATTGTAAAGAAGGAAGAATGTGGAACAAGTTTGTCGTTAACGATGGATTTGTGTTTCGTGCTAACAAGCTATGCATTCCAGCTAGTTCCGTTCGTCTTTTGTTGTTGCAGGAAGCGCATGGAGGAGGATTAATGGGACATTTTGGCGTGAAGAAGACGGAGGACGTACTTGCTACACATTTCTTTTGGCCAAAGATGAGACGGGATGTTGAGCGTTTTATTGCTCGATGCACTACATGTCAAAAAGCTAAGTCACGACTCAATCCTCATGGTTTATATATGCCTTTGCCTGTACCTAGTGTTCCTTGGGAGGATATATCTATGGACTTTGTTTTAGGTTTACCTCGAACAAAGAAGGGGAGGGATAGCATATTTGTTGTCGTGGATAGATTCTCGAAAATGGCACACTTTATACCATGTCATAACAGCGATGATGCTGTTAATGTTGCTGATTTGTTCTTTCGTGAAATTATTCGCTTGCATGGTGTGCCAAATACTATTGTTTCAGATCGTGATACTAAATTTCTTAGCCACTTTTGGAGATGTTTATGGGCTAAGTTGGGGACTAAAATGCTTTTTAGTACTACTTGTCACCCCCAAACTGATGGACAAACTGAAGTAGTCAATAGAACGTTGTCTACTATGCTTAGGGCTGTTTTGAAGAATAATAAGAAAATGTGGGAGGAATGCTTGCCTCATATTGAATTTGCTTATAATCGTTCATTGCATTCTACTACTAAGATGTGCCCTTTTGAAGTTGTGTATGGTTTCCTACCTCGTGCACCTATTGATTTGTTGCCTCTTCCATCTTCGGAGAAGGTTAATTTTGATGCTAAACAACGTGCTGAATTGATTTTAAAAATGCATGAGTTAACCAAGGAAAACATTGAGCGTATGAATGCTAAATATAAACTTGCTGGAGATAAGGGTAGAAAACATGTTGTGTTTGCACCTGGAGATCTTGTTTGGTTACATTTGCGTAAGGATAGATTTCCTTATTTGCGCAAATCAAAGCTAATGCCACGTGCTGATGGTCCCTTTAAGGTGTTAGAGAAAATAAATGATAATGCATATAAACTTGAGCTGCCTGCAGATTTTGGGGTTAGTCCCACTTTTAACATTGCAGATTTGAAGCCTTATTTGGGTGAGGAAGATGAACTTCCGTCGAGGACGACTTCATTTCAAGAAGGGGAGGATGATGAGGACATCAATACAATTGTTACACCCACAGCCCCTGCTGCTATACATACTGGACCAATTACTAGAGCTCGTGCACGCCAACTAAATTACCAGGTACTTTCGTTTCTTGGTAATGATTCTAATGTTCATGAGAATATGATGCTGCCTAAATTGGATACATTTGTTTTGCTTACAAATGAAGGGCCTAGCTTGGAGAAGGATGAACATTGGAGCAAGAACAAGCATGGAGATGATGGCATGCGCAAGGGGAACAAGAACGGGGTTACAAGTGATGATTTCAGGACTTTGAAGCCACCATAATGGGTGCATGAAGCCTTGGACGAAATATACAAGATGCCACTTCATAAATTTCGTCCCGAGGCTATTTTAGGTGCTTCGTCACCTTATTATTGGGCCAGGCCCATGTAATTTCGAAATACATAAGTATAGGCTATTTTTAGAGTCCGTATGTGTGGGGAAACAAGAGATAGGGTTGATTTCGGACTCCTCCACCAAGGGCCACGAAATTCCCCCCCCCCTCTTCCTCCATATATACAGCCCTTAGGGCATCGTTTAGACTTTGGGTTTTTTATAGATTAAAAGTTCGCCATAGCTGCAACTTCGCGTACTTCGTTTGTGTTCAACGACCAGACAAAGGCGTCACAGAACCCCACCTTGATCAATAAAGCTTTCATCTTATATTCGCAATATCCAGATTGCAATCTCAGTTTCTTGCTTGTTCTTCGTTTGCTCGCAGGAAACAGACCCTCGTGGTCAGGTTGATCGTGCTCCGGCGTGGTCAATAACCTCTCGGAGTTGGTTTAGCGATTGCTAAGGCGCGACGTCCTCGCACGTTCGTAGTCGGATCGTCAAAGTCGACTTCCACCAAAGCGAAATCCACCATCTCATCGAAAGATCGGGACCCTCGCCTCTATCAAAAAATAACCCCAAATTTTTTTGTGATTTGTTAGTTTTGAGGATGTTTTGTTGATTTTGATCCGTGGATTCGGTGTGTAACTCGTGGATCTTGCTTTTCCCCACCTTCTCCACCTCGAAATCCATCCAAAATCCGCGAAATCATCAAATTTCTCCCCGTTTTCGTGTTCTTCCCGAGCAGTTCCCGAGCGAGATTGACCTGCCCGGATCATCTGGACCCCGACCCGGATCATCCGGACACGCCCGGATCATCCGGCTCCTGGCCCGGATCATCCGGCTTCCTCTACCGAAACTGCAGTTTTGCAGTCCTCCTCCACCACCCCAACCACCGCCACTTCCACCTGCCAAACCCCAGCAACACAACCTCCGTACTACCATTCGACTTTGGGTTCGACAATTTGAGTGATATTTTCGTGTCCTTTTGTGTTTCGCTATTTAGGCGCGGTGCGACATCAACAACTACCGCTCATTTTTGTCGACTACTCATCTTTGCTGCGGATGGTAACTTCATCGACATCTTTGTCATACCTTGCAATTGCATTGATAACCCTCATATACCATCTTTTGCGTTGCTTACCCATCGAGACTAGCCGTTGAGTATTGCCGACAACGTGACTTGTGCACATTAGTAAGCATACCCCATATCATACATATCATCGTGGTGCATATCTCGGAATCAACTTGTGTGTCACAAAGTTGTCATCGCATACACAATTGCTATCTTGGTTCGTGAAGTTTGCATAAGAAAAGAGCTCACAAGAGAAAGAGCCACTCAAGCTTTTAAGCAAAGAGGAAGATAAGCAAAGAGCTTATGAACAAGAAGCATAGCATCATACAACATTAAGATTGTCATATAAGATCATCTTGGATCATTGCACCAAAATACCATACATATAGCATACTTGGGATAGAGATCGTTGCATTTTTGCCTAGTAGGTTGTGCACAAGCTCCGTATCCGCCTATTGTGCAATCGTGCTAGCGTCTCTCTAGTATTGTGCAACAAGAGCATTTTCGTGGATTCCATATTTTGGCTCACTTTTGGTTTGCACAATCCCATTTATCTATTTGCGTGTGTGTTCCCGTGTACCACTACTTGCTTGGTCTACTTGTTACATTTGCGAATTTGCGAATCCTTTTCAACATTTTTGAGTCAAGCTAACAATTGCAATCAATTTTGTGCCACCATCCTAACCAACCTCCACCAAAAGCTTTTACTTGTGTAGGTGTGAGAATCGACAAGGATTGGTACCAATAGTGCTATTTCATTGTCCACATTTGAGTGAACTTGATTCATCTTCAACTTAGGTCAAAGGTACATTGGTATTAGTTCTTCTCCTTCTACCACTCACAATTTTACTTGGTATGATGGATAGGCCAAGTTCTTCTACAAATCCACCTCTCATCGAGAACGGCGACGACATGTCATCATTCGTCACAAAGAGCCACCTCTTTGGTGCTCAAAGGGCGTTACACCAAGAGCAACAAGCTATGAGCGACCGCATCGACAACCTCGCCACCGACTTGCGACTCTCTGAGCAACGTACAAGAGACTACTTCGACGACAAGTTCGACTCTCATAAGCAAGAAAATGATGCAAGAATGGACGAGATCCACGCCTTGATGAGGAACCGGCATCATTCCACTTCTTCCTCCTCAAGACGGAGCCGCTCGAGTCGACACCCTGATGACACCTTCTCCGGCTCAAGTACACCGTCTTCGGCCATTCTTCGACGAGCCGCGCATCAAGACTGTCATGCACCTCGCAACCCGCTACATGACAAGCAGTCACAAGAGCAAGACAATGAGCAAGTCCCTCGTCATCAATCAAACCAAGTGGCTTTTGCTCAAGCTCAAGAACGGCAACGACTTCGGCACCAAGAAGAAGAACGAGCGCGTCTACACCAAGAAGAACAAGACGCCGAGGCTCAACGTCTTCAACAACAACAACGAGAAGCGCAAGCGCTTGAGGCGCAACGTGCCCTTGAAGAATCAAGTCGAGCCATCGCCAACCGCAATCGCGAACGGCGCAATCAAGAGGAAGCCCTTCGAGAAGAAATCCAAGAGAGGAACTACCATCCGCGTGCGCAACGGCAAGCGCCACAAGCCCCTCCTCAAGCTCGTCAAGCTCCCCTTCAACCTCAAGTTCAATAAGAGCAAGTTGATCATGGACTTCCTCCGCGCCAAGAGCAACATGAGGATGACTACCCTCCACACCAAGGACGTCATCATCACCATCGCCAACAACACAATGAAGAGCAACGCTATGGCAAGCTCAAGTTCACAATGCCCAAGTTCAAGGGAAGCAATGATCCAGAAGAGTACCTCTCATGGGCATTGAAGGTCGACAAAATCTTTCGTTTGCACAACTATGAGGAAGAGAAGAAGATCGCTATGGCATCACTTGAGTTCCAAGACTATGTGCTCATATGGTGGGAACAAGTCCTTGAACGCCGGGAAGCAAGAGGTGAACCTCCAATCACCACTTGGGCTCAAATGAAGGATGTCATGCGAGCACGTTTTGTGCCAACCTACTACAACCGAGATCTCTTCAAGAAGCTACAACTCCTCAAGCAAGGAACAAAGAGTGTTGAAGAATACTACAAGGAAATGGAGATTGCCATGATTCGAGCCAATGTCACGGAAGATGATGAGCAAACAATGGCACGATTCTTGAATGGACTCAATCATCCCATCAAGAAGATCGCCGACTTCCAACCCTACTCCAACCTCATTGAGCTCGTGCATCAAGCTACAAAGGCGGAACGTCAAGTGCAAGATGACTTCAAGTACGCCAAGTACTCCTACAAGACACACGGCTTCTCCAACAACCAAGCTTCAACAACTACTCCAACTTCGACATCAACCAAGCCTTCTCCAAGCAACGACGACAAGTCAAGTTACAAGAAAACTTCCACAAGTTCAAGTCGTCTTCCTCCTACTATGAGTAACCTCAAGCCGCGTGCTTCATCATCTACTCCAACCGATGAGACCGTCAAGACAAGCTCCTTTAAGTGTTTCACTTGCGGCGGCCGAGGCCACAAGTCCTATGAATGCACCAACAAGCGCACCATGATCCTCAATGACGACGGCACCTACGACTCAATGAGTGAAGATGAAATGGAAGCTATTGAGCAAGTGATGAGGACATCAATACAATTGTTACACCCACAGCCCCTGCTGCTATACATACTGGACCAATTACTAGAGCTCGTGCACGCCAACTAAATTACCAGGTACTTTCGTTTCTTGGTAATGATTCTAATGTTCATGAGAATATGATGCTGCCTAAATTGGATACATTTGTTTTGCTTACAAATGAAGGGCCTAGCTTGGAGAAGGATGAAAATTGGAGCAAGAACAAGCATGGAGATGATGGCATGCGCAAGGGGAACAAGAACGGAGTTACAAGTGATGATTTCAGGACTTTGAAGCCACCATAATGGGTGCATGAAGCCTTGGACGAAATATACAAGATGCCACTTCATAAATTTCGTCCCGAGGCTATTTTAGGTGCTGCGTCACCTTATTATTGGGCCAGGCCCATGTAATTTCGAAATACATAAGTATAGGCTATTTTTAGAGTCCGTATGTGTGGGGAAACAAGAGATAGGGTTGATTTCGGACCCCTCCCCCAAGGGCCACGAAATTCCCCCCTCTTCCTCCATATATACAGCCCTTAGGGCATCGTTTAGACTTTGGGTTTTGTTTAGATTAAAAGTTCGCCATAGCTGCAACTTCGCGTACTTCGTTTGTGTTCAACGACCAGACAAAGACGTCACAGAACCCCACCTTGATCAATAAAGCTTTCATCTTATATTCGCAATATCCAGATTGCAATCTCAGTTTCTTGCTTGTTCTTCGTTTGCTCGCAGGAAACAGACCCTCGTGGTCAGGTTGATCGTGCTCCGGCGTGGTCAATAACCTCTCGGAGTTGGTTTAGCGATTGCTAAGGCGCGACGTCCTAGCACGTTCGTAGTCGGATCGTCAAAGTCGACTTCCACCAAAGCGAAATCCATCATCTCATCGAAAGACGGGACACCTCCGCCTCTATCAATTTGGAACATTTACGTGCTGTTTTTATTGCTCTACGTGATGCACGTTTGTTTGGTAACCTTGGGAAGTGCACCTTTTGCACCGACCGAGTATCTTTTCTTGGCTATGTTGTTACTCCACAGGGAATTGAAGTTGACAAAGCCAAGATTGAAGCTATTGAGAGTTGGCCGCAGCCCAAAACGGTCACACAAGTGAGGAGTTTTCTTGGCCTCGCTGGATTCTATAGGCGTTTTGTGAGAGATTTCAGCACCATTGCTGCACCTCTCAACGAGCTTACAAAGAAGGATGTGCCTTTTGTTTGGGGTACCGCACAGGAAGAAGCCTTCACGGTATTGAAAGATAAGTTGACACATGCTCCTTTACTCCAAATTCCTGATTTTAATAAGACTTTTGAGCTTGAATGTGATGCTAGTGGAATTGGATTAGGAGGTGTGTTATTACAAGATGGCAAACCTGTTGCATACTTTTCTGAAAAATTGAGTGGGCCTAGTCTGAATTATTCTACTTATGATAAAGAATTATATGCTCTTGTTCGGACTTTAGAAACATGGCAACATTATTTATGGCCCAAAGAATTTGTTATACATTCTGATCATGAATCTTTGAAACATATTAAAAGTCAAGCTAAACTGAATCGTAGACATGCTAAATGGGTTGAATTCATTGAGACTTTCCCTTATGTCATTAAATACAAGAAGGGAAAAGAAAATGTTATTGCTGATGCATTGTCTCGTCGCTATACTATGCTTTCACAACTTGACTTCAAAATATTTGGTTTAGAGACCATCAAAGATCAATATGTGCATGATGCTGATTTTAAAGATGTAATGCATAATTGTAAAGAAGGAAGAATGTGGAACAAGTTTGTTGTTAACGATGGATTTGTGTTTCGTGCTAACAAGCTATGCATTCCAGCTAGCTCCGTTCGTCTTTTGTTGTTGCAGGAGGCGCATGGAGGAGGATTAATGGGACACTTTGGCGTGAAGAAGACGGAGGACGTACTTGCTACACATTTCTTTTGGCCAAAGATGAGACGGGATGTTGAGCGTTTTATTGCTCGCTGCACTACATGTCAAAAAGCTAAGTCACGACTCAATCCTCATGGTTTATATATGCCTTTGCCTGTACCTAGTGTTCCTTGGGAGGATATATCTATAGACTTTGTTTTAGGTTTACCTCGAACAAAGAAGGGGAGGGATAGCATATTTGTTGTCGTGGATAGATTCTCGAAAATGGCACACTTTATACCATGTCATAAAAGCGATGATGCTGTTAATGTTGCTGATTTGTTCTTTCGTGAAATTATTCGTTTGCATGGTGTGCCAAATACTATTGTTTCAGATCGTGATACTAAATTTCTTAGCCACTTTTGGAGATGTTTATGGGCTAAGTTGGGGACTAAACTGCTTTTTAGTACTACTTGTCACCCCCAAACTGATGGACAAACTGAAGTAGTCAATAGAACGTTGTCTACTATGCTTAGGGCTGTTTTGAAGAATAATAAGAAAATGTGGGAGGAATGCTTGCCTCATATTGAATTTGCTTATAATCGTTCATTGCATTCTACTACTAAGATGTGCCCTTTTGAAGTTGTGATAGAGGCAAAGGTGTCCCGTCTTTCGATGAGATGGTGGATTTCGCTTTGGTGGAAGTCGACTTTGACGATCCGACTACGAACGTGCGAGGACGTCGCGCCTTAGCAATCGCTAAACCAACTCCGAGAGGTTATTGACCACGCCGGAGCACAATCAACCTGACCACGAGGGTCTGTTTCCTGCGAGCAAACGAAGAACAAGCAAGAAACTAAGATTGCAATCTGGATATTGCGAATATAAGATGAAAGCTTTATTGATCAAGGTGGGGTTCTGTGACGCCTTTGTCTGGTCGTTGAACACAAACGAAGTACGCGAAGTTGCAGCTATGGCGAACTTTTAATCTAAACAAAACCCAAAGTCTAAACGATGCCCTAAGGGCTGTATATATGGAGGAAGAGGGGGGGAATTTCGTGGCCCTTGGTGGAGGGGTCCGAAATCAACCCTATCTCTTGTTTCCCCACACATACGGACTCTAAAAATAGCCTATACTTATGTATTTCGAAATTACATGGGCCTGGCCCAATAAGGTGACGCAGCACCTAAAATAGCCTCGGGACGAAATTTATGAAGTGGCATCTTGTATATTTCGTCCAAGGCTTCATGCACCCATTATGGTGGCTTCAAAGTCCTGAAATCATCACTTGTAACTCCGTTCTTGTTTCCCTTGCGCATGCCATCATCTCCATGCTTGTTCTTGCTCCAATGTTCATCCTTCTCCAAGCTAGGCCCTTCATTTGTAAGCAAAACAAATGTATCCAATTTAGGCAGCATCATATTCTCATGAACATTAGAATCATTACCAAGAAACGAAAGTACCTGGTAATTTAGTTGGCGTGCACGAGCTCTAGTAATTGGTCCAGTATGTATAGCAGCAGGGGCTGTGGGTGTAACAATTGTATTGATGTCCTCATCATTAAAGGGACCATCAGCACGTGGCATTAGCTTTGATTTGCGCAAATCAGGAAATCTATCCTTACGCAAATGTAACCAAACAAGATCTCCAGGTGCAAACACAACATGTTTTCTACCCTTATCTCCAGGAAGTTTATATTTAGCATTCATACGCTCAATGTTTTCCTTAGTTAACTCATGCATTTTTAAAATCAATTCAGCACGTTGTTTAGCATCAAAATTAACCTTCTCCGAAGATGGAAGAGGCAACAAATCAATAGGTGCACGAGGTAGGAAACCATACACAACTTCAAAAGGGCACATCTTAGTAGTAGAATGCAATGAACGATTATAAGCAAATTCAATATGAGGCAAGCATTCCTCCCACATTTTCTTATTATTCTTCAAAACAGCCCTAAGCATAGTAGACAACGTTCTATTGACTACTTCAGTTTGTCCATCAGTTTGGGGGTGACAAGTAGTACTAAAAAGCAGTTTAGTCCCCAACTTAGCCCATAAACATCTCCAAAAGTGGCTAAGAAATTTAGTATCACGATCTGAAACAATAGTATTTGGCACACCATGCAAACAAATAATTTCACGAAAGAACAAATCAGCAACATTTACAGCATCATCGCTTTTATGACATGGTATAAAGTGTGCCATTTTCGAGAATCTATCCACGACAACAAATATGCTATCCCTCCCCTTCTTTGTTCGAGGTAAACCTAAAACAAAGTCCATAGATATATCCTCCCAAGGAACACTAGGTACAGGCAAAGGCATATATAAACCATGAGGATTGAGTCGTGACTTAGCTTTTTGACATGTAGTGCAGCGAGCAATAAAACGCTCAACATCCCGTCTCATCTTTGGCCAAAAGAAATGTGTAGCAAGTACGTCCTCCGTCTTCTTCACGCCAAAGTGTCCCATTAATCCTCCTCCATGCGCCTCCTGCAACAACAAAAGACGAACGGAGCTAGCTGGAATGCATAGCTTGTTAGCACGAAACACAAATCCATCGTTAACGACAAACTTGTTCCACATTCTTCCTTCTTTGCAATTCTGCATTACATCTTTAAAATCAGCATCATGCACATATTGATCTTTGATGGTGATAGAGGCAAAGGTGTCCCGTCTTTCGATGAGATGATGGATATCGCTTTGGTGGCAGTCGACTTTGACGATCCGACTACGAACGTGCGAGGACGTCGCGCCTTAGCAATCGCTAAACCAACTCCGAGAAGTTATTGACCACGCCGGAGCACGATCAACCTGACCACGAGGGTCTGTTTCCTGCGAGCAAACGAAGAACAAGCAAGAAACTGAGATTGCAATCTGGATATTGCGAATATAAGATGAAAGCTTTATTGATCAAGGTGTGGTTCTGTGACGCCTTTGTCTGGTCGTTGAACACAAACGAAGTACGCGAAGTTGCAGCTATGGCGAACTTTTAATCTAAACAAACCCAAAGTCTAAACGATGCCCTAAGGGCTGTATATATGGAGGAAGAGGGGGGAATTTCGTGGCCCTTGGTGGAGGGGTCCGAAATCAACCCTATCTCTTGTTTCCCCACACATACGGACTCTAAAAATAGCCTATACTTATGTATTTCGAAATTACATGGGCCTGGCCCAATAATAAGGTGAAGCAGCACCTAAAATAGCCTCGGGACGAAATTTATGAAGTGGCATCTTGTATATTTCGTCCAAGGCTTCATGCACCCATTATGGTGGCTTCAAAGTCCTGAAATCATCACTTGTAACTCCGTTCTTGTTCCCCTTGCGCATGCCATCATCTCCATGCTTGTTCTTGCTCCAATGTTCATCCTTCTCCAAGCTAGGCCCTTCATTTGTAAGCAAAACAAATGTATCCAATTTAGGCAGCATCATATTCTCATGAACATTAGAATCATTACCAAGAAACGAAAGTACCTGGTAATTTAGTTGGCGTGCACGAGCTCTAGTAATTGGTCCAGTATGTATAGCAGCAGGGGCTGTGGGTGTAACAATTGTATTGATGTCCTCATCAGCAGGTCACACAAGCTGAGCAAAATCAGAGGCACAATTTGTTCCATACCAAGGGAGTTGTGAAGGAACGTTCTGTGCGCGTCATAATAGACGGAGGGAGCTGCAACAACTTGGCTAGCATGGAGATGGTGGAGAAGCTTTCTCTCACCACAAGACCACATTCACATCCTTACTACATCCAATGGTTCAACAACAGCGGCAAGGTTAAGGTAACACGTACTGTTCGTGTGCATTTTAGTATCTCTACATATGCTGATTATGTTGATTGTGATGTGGTACCTATGCAAGCATGTTCCTTATTACTTGGTAGATCATGGCAATTTGATAAAAATTCTGTACACCATGGTAGAAACAATCACTATACTCTTGTTTATAAGGATAAAAATATTACTTTGCTTCCTATGACTCCTGATTCCATTTTGAAAGATGATATTAATAGAGCTAATAAAGCACAACAGGAGAAGAATAAGAGTGAAAATCAGATTGTGGCAAAAGAATTTGAGCAACAAATGAAGCCTAATAATAAACCATCTAGTGTTGCTTCTGAAATTAAATTGAAAAGTGCATGTTTATTTGCCACCAAATCTGATATTGATGAGCTAGATTTCAGCAAATCTGTTTGCTATGCTTTTGTGTGCAAAGAGGCATTATTTTCATTCGAGGACGTGCCTTCCTCTTTGCCTCCTGCTGTCACTAACATTTTGCAGGAGTTCGCTGACGTCTTTCCACAAGACATGCCACCGGGATTACCGCCTATTCGAGGGATTGAGCATCAGATTGACTTAATTCCCGGTGCTTCACTGCCAAACCGTGCACCATACCGTACCAATCCAGAGGAGACGAAGGAGATTACGCGTCAAGTACAAGAGCTTCTCGACAAAGGTTATATACGCGAATCCCTTAGTCCTTGTGCTGTTCCTATTATTCTAGTGCCGAAAAAGGATGGTACATCACGTATGTGTGTTGATTGTAGAGGCATTAATAATATTACTATTCGTTATCGTCATCCTATTCCTAGGCTAGATGATATGCTTGATGAATTGAGTGGCTCTACAATATTCTCCAAAGTTGATTTGCGTAGTGTCTACCATCGAATTCGTATGAAATTGGGAGATGAATGGAAAACAGCATTTAAAACTAAGTTTGGATTATATGAGTGGTTAGTCATGCCTTTTGGGTTAACTAATGCACCTAGTACTTTCATGAGATTAATGAACGAAGTTTTACGTGCTTTCATTGGACGATTTGTGGTAGTTTACTTTGATGACATATTGATTTATAGCAGATCTTTGGAAGAACATTTGGAACATTTACGTGCTGTTTTTATTGCTCTACGTGATGCACGTTTGTTTGGTAACCTTGGGAAGTGCACCTTTTGCACCAACCGAGTATCTTTTCTTGGCTATGTTGTTACTCCACAGGGAACTGAAGTTGATAAAGCCAAGATTGAAGCTATTGAGAGTTGGCCGCAGCCCAAAACGGTCACACAAGTGAGGAGTTTTCTTGGCCTCGCTGGATTCTATAGGCGTTTTGTGAGAGATTTCAGCACCATTGCTGCACCTCTCAATGAGCTTACAAAGAAAGATGTGCCTTTTCTTTGGGGTACCGCACAGGAAGAAGCCTTCACGGTATTGAAAGATAAGTTGACACATGCTCCTTTACTCCAACTTCCTGATTTTAATAAGACTTTTGAGCTTGAATGTGATGCTAGTGGAATTGGATTAGGAGGTGTGTTATTACAAGATGGCAAACCTGTTGCATACTTTTCTGAAAAATTGAGTGGGCCTAGTCTGAATTATTCTACTTATGATAAAGAATTATATGCTCTTGTTCGGACTTTAGAAACATGGCAACATTATTTATGGCCCAAAGAATTTGTTATACATTCTGATCATGAATCTTTGAAACATATTAAAAGTCAAGCTAAACTGAATCTTAGACATGCTAAATGGGTTGAATTCATTGAGACTTTCCCTTATGTCATTAAACACAAGAAGGGAAAAGAAAATGTGATGAGGACATCAATACAATTGTTACACCCACAGCCCCTGCTGCTATACATACTGGACCAATTACTAGAGCTCGTGCACGCCAACTAAATTACCAGGTACTTTCGTTTCTTGGTAATGATTCTAATGTTCATGAGAATATGATGCTGCCTAAATTGGATACATTTGTTTTGCTTACAAATGAAGGGCCTAGCTTGGAGAAGGATGAACATTGGAGCAAGAACAAGCATGGAGATGATGGCATGCGCAAGGGGAACAAGAATGGAGTTACAAGTGATGATTTCAGGACTTTGAAGCCACCATAATGGGTGCATGAAGCCTTGGACGAAATATACAAGATGCCACTTCATAAATTTCGTCCCGAGGCTATTTTAGGTGCTGCGTCACCTTATTATTGGGCCAGGCCCATGTAATTTCGAAATACATAAGTATAGGCTATTTTTAGAATCCGTATGTGTGGGGAAACAAGAGATAGGGTTGATTTCGGACTCCTCCACCAAGGGCCACGAAATTCCCCCCTCTTCCTCCATATATACAGCCCTTAGGGCATCGTTTAGACTTTGGGTTTTGTTTAGATTAAAAGTTCGCCATAGCTGCAACTTCGCGTACTTCGTTTGTGTTCAACGACCAGACAAAGGCGTCACAGAACCCCACCTTGATCAATAAAGCTTTCATCTTATATTCGCAATATCCAGATTGCAATCTTAGTTTCTTGCTTGTTCTTCGTTTGCTCGCAGGAAACAGACCCTCGTGGTCAGGTTGATCGTGCTCCGGCGTGGTCAATAACCTCTCGGAGTTGGTTTAGCGATTGCTAAGGCGCGACGTCCTCGCACGTTCGTAGTCGGATCGTCAAAGTCGACGTCCACCAAAGCGAAATCCACCATCTCATCGAAAGACGGGACACCTTTGCCTCTATCAGTACATCACGTATGTGTGTTGATTGTAGAGGCATTAATAATATTACTATTCGTTATCGTCATCCTATTCCTAGGCTAGATGATATGCTTGATGAATTGAGTGGCTCTACAATATTCTCCAAAGTTGATTTGCGTAGTGGATACCATCAAATTCGTATGAAATTGGGAGATGAATGGAAAACAGCATTCAAAACTAAGTTTGGATTATATGAGTGGTTAGTCATGCCTTTTGGGTTAACTAATGCACCTAGTACTTTCATGAGATTAATGAACGAAGTTTTACGTGCTTTCATTGGACGATTTGTGGTAGTTTACTTTGATGACATATTGATTTATAGCAGATCTTTGGAAGAACATTTGGAACATTTACGTGTTGTTTTTATTGCTCTACGTGATGCACGTTTGTTTGGTAACCTTGGGAAGTGCACCTTTTGCACCGACCGAGTATCTTTTCTTGGCTATGTTGTTACTCCACAGGGAATTGAAGTTGATAAAGCAAAGATTGAAGCTATTGAGAGTTGGCCGCAACCCAAAACGGTCACACAAGTGAGGAGTTTTCTTGGCCTCGCTGGATTCTATAGGCGTTTTGTGAGAGATTTCAGCACCATTGCTGCACCTCTCAATGAGCTTACAAAGAAAGATGTGCCTTTTCTTTGGGGTACCTCACAGGAAGAAGCCTTCACGGTATTGAAAGATAAGTTGACACATGCTCCTTTACTCCAACTTCCTGATTTTAATAAGACTTTTGAGCTTGAATGTGATGCTAGTGGAATTGGATTAGGAGGTGTGTTATTACAAGATGGCAAACCTGTTGCATACTTTTCTGAAAAATTGAGTGGGCCTAGTCTGAATTATTCTACTTATGATAAAGAATTATATGCTCTTGTTCGGACTTTAGAAACATGGCAACATTATTTATGGCCCAAAGAATTTGTTATACATTCTGATCATGAATCTTTGAAACATATTAAAAGTCAAGCTAAACTGAATCGTAGACATGCTAAATGGGTTGAATTCATTGAGACTTTCCCTTATGTCATTAAACACAAGAAGGAAAAAGAAAATGTTATTGCTGATGCATTGTCTCGTCGCTATACTATGCTTTCACAACTTGACGTCAAAATATTTGGTTTGGAGACCATCAAAGATCAATATGTGCATGATGCTGATTTTAAAGATGTAATGCAGAATTGTAAAGAAGGAAGAATGTGGAACAAGTTTGTTGTTAACGATGGATTTGTGTTTCGTGCTAACAAGCTATGCATTCCAGCTAGCTCCGTTCGTCTTTTGTTGTTGCAGGAGGCGCATGGAGGAGGATTAATGGGACACTTTGGCGTGAAGAAGACGGAGGACGTACTTGCTACACATTTCTTTTGGCCAAAGATGAGACGGGATGTTGAGCGTTTTATTGCTCGCTGCACTACATGTCAAAAAGCTAAGTCACGACTCAATCCTCATGGTTTATATATGCCTTTGCCTGTACCTAGTGTTCCTTGGGAGGATATATCTATGGACTTTGTTTTAGGTTTACCTCGAACAAAGAAGGGGAGGGATAGCATATTTGTTGTCGTGGATAGATTCTCGAAAATGGCACACTTTATACCATGTCATAAAAGCGATGATGCTGTAAATGTTGCTGATTTGTTCTTTCGTGAAATTATTTGTTTGCATGGTGTGCCAAATACTATTGTTTCAGATCGTGATACTAAATTTCTTAGCCACTTTTGGAGATGTTTATGGGCTAAGTTGGGGACTAAACTGCTTTTTAGTACTACTTGTCACCCCCAAACTGATGGACAAACTGAAGTAGTCAATAGAACGTTGTCTACTATGCTTAGGGCTGTTTTGAAGAATAATAAGAAAATGTGGGAGGAATGCTTGCCTCATATTGAATTTGCTTATAATCGTTCATTGCATTCTACTACTAAGATGTGCCCTTTTGAAGTTGTGTATGGTTTCCTACCTCGTGCACCTATTGATTTGTTGCCTCTTCCATCTTCGGAGAAGGTTAATTTTGATGCTAAACAACGTGCTGAATTGATTTTAAAAATGCATGAGTTAACTAAGGAAAACATTGAGCGTATGAATGCTAAATATAAACTTGCTGGAGATAAGGGTAGAAAACATGTTGTGTTTGCACCTGGAGATCTTGTTTGGTTACATTTGCGTAAGGATAGATTTCCTGATTTGCGCAAATCAAAGCTAATGCCACGTGCTGACGGTCCCTTTAAGGTATTAGAGAAAATAAATGATAATGCATATAAACTTGAGCTGCCTGCAGATTTTGGGGTTAGTCCCACTTTTAACATTGCAGATTTGAAGCCTTATTTGGGTGAGGAAGATGAACTTCCGTCGAGGACGACTTCATTTCAAGAAGGGGAGGATGATGAGGACATCAATACAATTGTTACACCCACAGCCCCTGCTGCTATACATACTGGACCAATTACTAGAGCTCGTGCACGCCAACTAAATTACCAGGTACTTTCGTTTCTTGGTAATGATTCTAATGTTCATGAGAATATGATGCTGCCTAAATTGGATACATTTGTTTTGCTTACAAATGAAGGGCCTAGCTTGGAGAAGGATGAACATTGGAGCAAGAACAAGCATGGAGATGATGGCATACGCAAGGGAAACAAGAACGGAGTTACAAGTGATGATTTCAGGACATTGAAGCCACCATAATGGGTGCATGAAGCCTTGGACGAAATATACAAGATGCCACTTCATTAATTTCGTCCCGAGGCTATTTTAGGTGCTGCGTCACCTTATTATTGGGCCAGGCCCATGTAATTTCGAAATACATAAGTATAGGCTATTTTTAGAGTCCGTATGTGTGGGGAAACAAGAGATAGGGTTGATTTCGGACCCCTCCACCAAGGGCCACGAAATTCCCCCCTCTTCCTCCATATATACAGCCCTTAGGGCATCGTTTAGACTTTGGGTTTTGTTTAGATTAAAAGTTCGCCATAGCTGCAACTTCGCGTACTTCGTTTGTGTTCAACGACCAGACAAAGGCGTCACAGAACCCCACCTTGATCAATAAAGCTTTCATCTTATATTCGCAATATCCAGATTGCAATCTTAGTTTCTTGCTTGTTCTTCGTTTGCTCGCAGGAAACAGACCCTCGTGGTTAGGTTGATCGTGCTCCGGCGTGGTCAATAACCTCTCGGAGTTGGTTTAGCGATTGCTAAGGCGCGACGTCCTCGCACGTTCGTAGTCGGATCGTCAAAGTCGACTTCCACCAAAGCGAAATCCACCTTCTCATCGAAAGACGGGACACCTTTGCCTCTATCAGCAAGTGGCCATGCAACGGCGCGTGAACGAGGATGAAGATGATCAAGTCTTTTGTGATGAAGATACGAGCCCCGCTCTTGTTGTCTCCAAGGTCTTGACACTTCAACATCAACAAGAAGAAGACCAACGATGCCACATCTTCCACACAAAGGCCGGCATCAATGGACGATCCGTCAAGGTCATCATCGATGGAGGTAGTTGCCACAACTTAGCAAGCGAAGAACTATGCTCCAAGCTTCAATTGATCAAGAAGAAGCACCCGCACCCCTACAAGGTTCAATGGCTAAGTGACTCCGGCACTATACGAGTCGAGCATACGGTCCAAGTCTCTTTCAAAATAGGTGCTTATGAAGACACTTTGGAATGTGATGTGGTCCCAATGACCGTTTGCCACCTCCTTCTTGGTCGACCATGGCAATTCGACCGTGGTGTCATCCACAATGGGCGAACCAATCACTATAGCTTCAAGATGAAAGGGAAGGAGTATGTGCTACGACCTATGTCTCCTAGTCAAGTGATAGCCGACAAGCAAGCCACCCACCATGGAGAGAAGAGTGAGAAAGTCACCCACCCAAAAGTGAGTGAGAGCCACAAGCCAAATATGAGCGCCTCTTCGCCTAGAGAGAAAAACCTCATCCTATTTGCCACCAAAAGTGAGATAAGAGAAGTGTGTGAGAACCCATCGAGTGTGATGCACTTTGTCCTTGTGTGCAAGGATGGAGAACCAAAAACTAACACCATTCATGAGCTACCTTTGGTGTTTCAATCTCTTTTGCAGGAATTTCAAGATGTTTTCCCCGATGAGCTACCTCCGGGTCTACCTCCTCTACGAGGCATTGAGCATCGAATCGACCTCATCCCCGGAGCACCACTTCCAAACAAACCTCCATACCGTGTCAATCCCGAAGAGACAAGGGAAATCCAACGGCAAGTACAACAACTCATCAACAATGGTCATGTACGTGAAAGCTTAAGCCCTTGTGCCGTTCCCGTTATACTTGTGCCTAAGCCCGACGGAAGTTTCCGCTTGTGTTCCGATTGTAGACCTATAAATGCTATTACCGTTCACTATAGGCATCCCATTCCTTGTTTAGATGATATGCTTGATGAACTTAGTGGAGCCAACTTTTTCTCAAAAATAGATCTTAAAAGTGGCTATTATCAAATTCGCATTCAAGAAGGTGATGAATGGAAAACTGCTTTTAAAACCAAATTTGGCTTATATGAGTGGTTAGTTATGCATATGGGTTTATTGGAAGCTCCCGGTACTTTCGTGCGTCTTATGCATCATGTGCTTAGACCTTACATTGGAGTATTTGTTGTGGTTTACTTTGATGACATTCTTGTGTTTAGCAAAACAATGAAAGACCATATTAATCATGTTAAATCTGTTTTGCAAACCCTTCGCAAGGAAAGCCTTTATGCAAATTTGAAAAAATGCACGTTTGGTGTTGACAAAGTGGTTTTCTTGGGATTTGTTGTCTCTTCAAAAGGTGTTCATGTTGACGAAACTAAAATTGAGGCAATTAAAACTTGGCCCAACCAACCAATTTGCAACAAGTGCGTAGTTTCCTTGGCCTTGCAGGATTTTATCGCCGATTTGTGAAAAACTTTAGCACAATAGCCGCTCCTTTGCATGCTTTGAGCAAGAAGAATACTCCTTTTGTTTGGGGAACTTTGCAATCAACCGCTTTTGATGAGCTCAAGTCTTTGCTTACTCATGCTCCGATTCTTGCTTTGCCCAATTTTGATAAAACTTTTGACGTTCATTGTGATGCAAGTGGTACCGGAATTGGCGGAGTTTTGATGCAAGAAAAACGAGCCATTGCTTATTTTAGTGAAAAACTCTCCGGTGCTCAACTTAACTATCCCGTATATGACAAAGAATTGTATGCTTTAGTGCGTGTCCTACATGTTTGGGAACATTATCTTAGACCTCATGAATTTGTCATCCATACCGATCATGAAACGCTTAAGTACTTAAAAGGTCAAACTAAATTGAACAAGCGTCATGCAAAATGGAGTGAATTTATTGAATCTTTCCCATATGTGATTAAGTACATTAAGGGTAAGGAAAATGTAGTTGCCGATGCACTTTCTCGCATATGCACGCTTGTCACCCAACTTGAGTTGAATGTTATTGGCTTTGAACACATAAAAGACTTGTATGCCAATGATCCATCTTTTGCACCTCATTATGCTAAATGTTTGACGCATACATCTTGGGAACGATATTACATCAAGGATGGTTACCTTATGAGAGCTAACAAACTATGCATTCCCGAGTCTTCTCTTCGTTTGCTACTTTTGCAAGAGGCTCATGGAGGTGGACTCATGGGACACTTTGGACGCGGCAAGACTTTCGCCACGCTCTCCAAGAACTACTTTTGGCCAAAGATGTTCCGCGACGTCTCACGCTTCACCACACGATGCTCTACATGTCGCAAAGCTAAGTCAAAAGCTCAATCCCATGGTCTTTACATGCCACTTCCTATTCCTTATCAACCTTGGGAAGACATTAGTATGGATTTTGTACTTGGTTTGCCTAGAACTCAAAATGGAAAGGATTCCGTGTTTGTCGTTGTGGACCGATTTTCTAAGATGGCACATTTCATTCCTTGCAACAAGATAGACGATGCTTCACATATTGCAAATCTCTTTTGTAGGGAAATCTTGCGCCTCCATGGAGCATCCCATGATCAACCCCATGGACGCATCTACATCCCCTACAACACCACTTGGACCTATGACTCGAGCACGTGCAAGAGCTCTCGAAACCGAGGTGACATCTCTCCTCTCTCAATTCCCTTTCGATTCACATGAGACATGGTTACTACCTCAAACAGAAACGCTATGCATACTCAGGTGCCAAGGACGTCGCCGTGAAGAAGCCAGGGAGCAAGGAGAACCGGAAGCGGAAGACATACGTGAAGACGGAGAGGAAAAGCGCCAAGGACCAGACTGGCCGGACGATCCGGACGGCGGCCCGGATGATCCGGACAGAGCCCGGACGATCCGGACCCCCATCCGGACGATCCGGCTAATTCGACCGAAGACTACAGAAGCCTCCCCCCTGAAGCCGGATCATCCGGACCCCGTCCCGGATCATCCGGACCCTGCCTGGATGTCCGGACCGCCAGCCGGACATCCGGCCCTGCGCCTCCACCAGTCGAGTCTCCGGATCATCCGGGCCTCCACCCGGACCATCCGGACCAGCCCGGATCATCCGGCTTCGGACCCGGATCATCCGGCCAGTGCCTGTGTGCGCGTGTTGGGCTGAGCCCGTGTACCCCTTCGACCCCCTAGCCTATAAATAGGGCTCCTCCTCCTCCTTTTGAGACTTAGCATTGGATTAGCTCATGTTTGTGTGAGAGCCGTTGCTCATCCACTTGGATACTTCTCCTCGGAGATCAGGACCTCTCCGGAGAAGATCCCCAAGCGGATTCAAGACCCCTCTTTAGGGAAGAACATCAAGGCCTCCTCTTGGAGAAGAACGGTTCTGTTGTATCCTTTCCCTTTGTTGATTGTGGATCATATGTTACTCTATGTATTCGGTGATCTAGCACTTGTGTGATCGATTCCTTGTTGGTTGAGTGATTCCCTCTCGTTTTCCCCCCGTGTTTCCCTTTGTGCTCCCGCGTGTTCTTCGTGTTTCCCCGTAGGATCCACTCCAAACGTGAAAGATCGACGCTATAGGGTTCCATCCTACATCAGTTCCTCTGTGTCGTCACCGATAGGCTTGATGGCCTCTTCAATCGACAATGACGCAGTCCTGGGTGAGACTTTTCTCCCCGGACAGATCTTCGTATTCGGCGGCTTCGCACTGCGGGCCAACTCACTTGGCCATCTGGAGCAGATCGAAAGCTACGCCCCTGACCGTTAGGTCAGGTTTGGAAGCCTAAACTTCACAGCCGATATCCGCGGGGACTTGATCTTCGATGGATCTAAGCCACAGCCGAGCGTGCCGCGCTGTCACGATGGGCACGACCTAACTCTGCCGCCAGACGACACCTTGGAGGCCGCACATGAATCCGCTCCGACCCATAGTCCGGAGCCGACCGCTCAGATCGAGGACGGATCGCTGGACACCGCCTCGGGAGTAGCAACTTCTACGGCGATGGAGCCGAACACTTACCTTGTCCCGCATAAAGCTCATGACTCCGAGGTGCCGGACTCTCTGCCGGACTCCGAACCTCCTGCGCCCCTGCCGGTCGAATCCGACTGGGCACCGATCATGGAATTCACCGCTGCGGACACCTTTCAGCACTCGCCCTTCGGGGATATCTTAAATTCGCTGAAGCATCTCTCACTATCCGGAGAGCCCTGGCCGAACTACGGCCAGGATGGTCGGGACGCGGACAATGAAGAAATTCAGAGCCCACCCACCACCCACTTCATAGCCACCGTCGACGATCTATCCGACGTGCTAAACTACGACTCCGAAGACATCAACGGTATGGACGACGATGCCGGAGACGATCAAGAACCAGTGCCTACAGGGCACTGGAAGGCCACCTCGTCACATGACATACATATGGTGGACACCCAAAAGGGAAGCGATACCGAGGAACAACGGGACGCGGCAAAGGATAATCCCGCCGATAAACAACCAAAACGGCGACATAGGCGCCGCCCTAAGTCCCGCCTCGATCAAAGCAGCATTCCTAACGACCCAGCGATAGAGCAGGGCAAACCAGCGGACGACGAAGAAACAACCAAGCAACCATCCGAACAGGACGAATCAGATAATCAACCCCTTCACGGAGCGATCAACAGTCCGGACACATCACCGGAGCATAAGAACCTTCACAAAAGACTCGTCGCCACTGCAAGAAGTTTGAAGAAGGAAAAACGGAAGCTCAAAACAGCGGAAGACATCCTCAGAATGAAGTGGAGCAAAATACTCAAGACCACAGACAAATATGGCAATGGCCATCAAACAAAGAGCTACCCGAAGCGCAAGCTGCTGCCAGAATTCGACGAGGAAGCCATAGAGCCCTCACAGTCAAAAAATAAAGAGGCCGCCTGGCCGGATAGACGGCCAGATAACAGGCCAAAAGCAACAAGCGGCGCCGCACACAAGCCGACTTATGATCCTGGGAAAACGGACGGCCCAACTAGGTCCATCTACGGGCCAAAAAAGAGGGCCCCAGGAAGTAACACAACACGACAAGTGTTCGAAGACAGCGTTACACCCAAATACAGGGGCGCCGCACACCGGCTATGCTTTACCGATGAGGTGCTGGATCATGAATTTCCAGCAGGGTTCAAACCCATAAACATAGAGGCATACGACGGCACAACAGACCTCGGAGTCTGGATAGAAGATTACATACTACACATACACATGGCCAGAGGAGATTATCTCGACGCCATAAAATACTTACCCCTCAAGCTCAAAGGGCCAGCTCGGCATTGGCTCAAAAGCCTCCTAGAAAACATTGTTGGAAGTTGGGAAGAACTTGAGGACGCGTTTAGAGCAAATTTTCAAGGGACTTATGTCCGCCCTCCGGATGCAGACGATCTGAGTCATATAACCCAACAGCCCGGAGAATCAGCGCGCAAATTCTGGAACAGGTTCCTTACCAAAAAGAACCAAATAGTCGACTGTCCGGACGCGGAAGCCTTAGCATCTTTTAAACACAACGTCCGAGACGAATGGCTCGCCAGACACCTCGGCCAAGAGAAGCCAAGAACAATGGCCGCGCTAACAAGCCTCATGACGCGCTTTTGCGCAGGAGAAGATAGCTGGCTAGCAAGATGCAGCACCAGCGACCCGAGTACATCCGAGATTAGAGATGGAAACGGAAAATCACGGCACAGGAAAGATCAGCGCCGGAAGAAAGAAAAAAGCCCAAAGGGCACGGCGGTCAACGCCGGATTCAAGAGCTCGCGGCCAAACAATAAAACATTGCCTCTTAAGGACAACAGCGACGAGCTATCAAATTTAAACAAAATTTTAGATCGGATATGTCAAATCCACAGTACCTCTGGAAGGCCTGCAAACCATACCAACCGAAATTGTTGGGTTTTTAAACAGTCCGGCAGACTCAACGCCGGACACAAGGGGCTCGATGCGCCAAACGAGGACGATGACGAACCCCACCAGCAGAGCACCGGAAGTCAAAAGACTTTCCCAAAAGAAGTCAAAATAGTAAACTCACTTCATGTGATAGTACGGAAAACCAACACGGCACTCGCTAAGACAAGTGTCGCACGGTCCACCCCAGCGGAACACCAACATTGGATGTCAAAACCAATCACTTTCGACCACCTGGATTAGTCCAGAAGTATCCGGAACGCAGGATAGAGTGCCCTGATACTGGATCCCATAATAGACGGACTGCAATTCGCGCAGGTTCTGATGGACGGCGGCAGTGACTTAAACCTGCTATATCCGGACACAATCCGCAAGTTGGGATAGACCCTACTACAATTCGGCATAGCCGCACTTCCTTCAAAGGAGTGGCGCCAGGCCCTTACGCCAGGTGCACAATTTCATTATTACTAGAAGTTGTGTTCGGGTCACCTGACAACTTCCGACGAGAAAAGCTAACCTTTCATGTCGCCCCATTTAAAAGTAGCTATCAAGCATCACTGGGACGGGAAGCTTTCGTCCGCTTCAATGCAATACCACATTACGCGTCTCTTACGCTTAAAATGCCCGGTCCACGTGGCATCATTTCATTAAAAGGTCACCTGAGACCCCAGACACGGCTGGACGAGTCCGGAATAAATAAGCTAGGGGCTACCTAGCCACACACCCCTTCACAAGGGTTTGTACATATAAGCCATAATGAGCTAGCACAAGCTCAGCTTTATTAATCTATATTTCAATTTTTTATGCACTTTCTCGCATGATTTCTTTTCAAACTAAGTTCCTCTCTTTTTACAGATGAACAACGTTCACACCCATCCAGGATACGGCACAACGGAGACACAGGCGCAGACGTGCAGTAGGGACCCATTGCAAGGACTCTTTTCAGACTAAGACCCTACGTAAACCTTTCTTACTGTCTCTTGTTGCTATAATCCCCTGGTTTCTCATTATAACCGGAGTGGAGACTGGCGTTTTGGCATAGGCCGCGCCAGAAGAACCTGCCCGTACCTGGACACAAGGGGCTTAGGGCATTGTTTTGCCCGCTACTGTAAAGACCGAACACCTTCGGGAGTGTTCGGCGTCTCGAGTTAGGCCTTATATGCATCAGCTCCGAATCATGTCTTTGGTCAAATGTTGGGTTTGCCCGGCTCCTGTGTTTTGCTGCCTTACGTTCCGTATCATCGGCTAACGCAGCACCAGGAGAACTACTGCGATTGTGCCCCAGTTCGGCTGGGCGAGCACCTCAGTAGAGAAAGCCGAAAACTGACTGTCATGATACAGCGAGAGACTGGTCAACCACACGATCGACCATGGGAATGTTTAGAATTCCTCCGCTTTGATGAAGGGCCGTTTCCCGGTCAGGCACATACGCGCCCCAAATTCGGAGAGCGCGGTGCCCCCAGGGGCTATGTCGTAGCCCCACCCTCGAACTCCATGGCTAAGTGAAAGTGATAAAGCATTATAGTCCGGTTGCCTCGTTTGCTACGCTACCACCTCCTTTACAGGACCGAGACATCAGATTAAGTGTGAAAACGCGCTATTTTTTGCGAACACCCCCGCACCTTGATAGAGACGAGGGTCCCGATCTTTCAATGAGATGATAACTATCGATTTGGTGGAGACGACTTTCACGATCCGACTACAAACGTGCACGACGTTGCGCCTTAGCAATCGCTAAACCAATCTCCTGAGGTTACTGACGATGCTGGAAGCACGGTCAGCCTGACCACGAAGGTCTATTCCTGCAAGCAATCGAAGAACGAGCAAGAATATGATAAAGCAATCTGAATATTGCAAATATATATGAAGTATTGATAATGGTGGGGATCCGGAAGCGGTCTTGGTCTGGTCGTTGGACACAAACGAAGTACACGAAGTTGCAATGGCTAACTTTTAACTAAACAAATCCCAAAGTCTAAACGATGCCCTAAGGGCTGTATATATGGAGGAAGAGGGGGGAATTTCGTGGCCCTTGGTGGAGGAGTCCGAAATCAACCCTATCTCTTGTTTCCCCACACATACGGACTCTAAAAATAG
>NW_021278561.1:0-1061 GCF_002162155.2 Triticum dicoccoides | reverse complement strand
GTTTCGGTCATCAACACTCACAATTTTGGCCGATTCTGGTCCGTTTCGTGCACTATTACTCGCCGCTTTGGGGTCCCAGAGCGATTTCCATGGTTGTTGAACTCCAAGGTGCACTTACGTGTCTGTCATCAACATTCATAGTTTTTGCCAATTCTGGCCCGTTTCTTGGACTATTACTCTGTTTTGGCGTCCCGGTGTGATTTCCATGATTGACGAACACCGGGGTGCGTTTATGTGTCGGTTAGCAACACTCGCATTTTGGGCCGCTTCTGGCCCGTTTCGTCGACTATTACTCACCGTTTTGGGCCCCCAAAGCGATTTCCATGGTTGTTGAACCCCATGGTGCGCTTACGTGTCGATCATCAACAATCGCAGTTTGGGCCGATTTTGGCCCGTTTCTTGCACTATTATTTAGTTTTGGGCGTCCCGCAGTGATTTCCACGATTGACGAACTCCGTGGTGCGTTTACATGTCAGTCATGCATCAACACACAATTTTGGTCGACTCTGGTCCATTTCGTGCACGATTATTCACCATTTTGGCGTCCCAGAGCGATTTCCATGATTGAAAATTCCCGGGGTGCGTTTGCGTGTCTGTCCTTAACACTCACAGTTTGGGCCAATTCTGACGCGATTCGAGGACTAGTACTCAACATTTAGGGGTCCCGAAGCAATTTCCATAGTTGTTGAACCCCAAAATGCGTTTACGTGCCGGTCATGAACACTCACAGTTGTGGCCGATTCTGGCCCGTTTCGTGGACTATTACTCACTGTTTGGGGTCCCGGTGTGACTTGCGCAATTAACAAACCCCGGGGTGCGTTTACGTGTCGATCATCAACACTCGCAGTTTCGGCCGATTCGGGCTCGTTTTGTGGCACTCGCAGTTTTGGCCGATTCTGGCCCGTTTCATGGACTATTACTCACAGGTTTGGAGTCCCGGAGTGCTTTCCTTGATTAACAAACCCCGGGGTGCGTTTACGTATCGGTCATCAACACGCATGGTTTTTGTCGATTCTGACTCGTTTCGTGGACTATTACTCACCGTTTTGGGGTCCCGAAGA
>NW_021278560.1:0-1304 GCF_002162155.2 Triticum dicoccoides | reverse complement strand
CGCTTTCCACCCTCAGTCGAGTGGTCAGGTGGAACGGGTCAATCAAATTCTCGAAGACATGCTCAGAGCTTGCGTTATCTCATTCGGTATGGATTGGGAGAAATGTCTTCCTTTCGCCGAGTTTGCCTATAACAATAGCTACCAATCCAGCCTCAAGCAAGCTCCTTTTGAGGTTCTCTATGGACGAAGATGTCGAACACCTTTGAACTGGTCAGAAACCGGTGAAAGACAATTCTTTGGACCGGATATGATCCAGGAGGCAGAAGAGCAAGTTCGCATCATTCGTGAGAATTTGAAAACAGCCCAGTCTCGTCAGAAAAGTCAGTACGATCGTCATCATAAGGATATGACTTATGAGATTGGCGACCAAGCTTACCTTCGGGTTACTCCTTTGAAGGGTACCCATCGTTTCGGTATCAAGGGCAAGTTGGCTCCTCGTTACATTGGTCCTTTTCGCATTCTCGCTAAACGAGGAGAGGTTGCCTACCAATTGGAACTACCCCCACATCTTTCTCGAGTTCATGATGTCTTCCACGTCTCTCAACTCAGGCGTTGCTTCTCGGATCCTATCCGCGGAGTGGACCACGAAACGCTTGATCTCCAAGATAACCTCACATACCGAGAGTACCCGGTTCGCATTCTTGATCAAGCAGAGCGTGTTACTCGACGTCAGAAGCTACCTGGGAGTTCAGTGGTCTCATCATTCTGAGAGAGAAGCTACCTGGGAGCGAGAAGATCGTCTCCGGCTGGAGTACCCCGCTTTCTTTCCGTCGACCCCTGAATCTCGGGACGAGATTCTTTCGAGTGGGAGCGAGTTGTCACATCCCTAGTCTGGTATGACTTAGGCTAGCTAGCTATTTGTGCATCATATTTAAATTTCATTTAAATTTGAAATGAGGATTGGTGGAACCCTCAGAATCATTTTTGAAAATGATCCAAATAAAAATTTCTCCAAAAGGGTCCAAGAAAATGCTCATGATGCCCTCTAAAAATATTGGACAGAGATAAAAATCAAAACAATATTTTTAGGAGCTCATGGACATTTTATTTTGGCCATTTGGATTAATTCGATAAATATTTGCTTTGGAAATATATTTCTATATATATGAAATATGGCCCAAAAATTATGCCATTTATAAAAGAGCTCTGGAATAATATATCCAGCTCCTGCAAAAATTGGCATAAGGAAATTAAATGATTTAATATATTTATTAAATCAAAACAAATGTCAGGAAAAAAATAGAAAAACAAAAAAAGGGGAGAGAAACTTACCTGGGCCTCCCCTCCCCTGCGCAGCCCAGCAG
>NW_021278559.1:0-1370 GCF_002162155.2 Triticum dicoccoides | reverse complement strand
CCCCCTGCGCCCCGTGCGCCCACGCCGGCGCCGTCCGCTGCCGCCGAGCCCCCTGCTGGCCGTTCCCGCCGCTCGCCGGAGCTGGCCGGCCCTTTTCCCTCCGCGCCCGCCGATTTGGGCGAACGCCCAGTCGGGCGCGCCCGACCTGCAAGCCCCCCCGGGCCACTGACCACAGGGCCCCGCCCCAAAACGTTTTTCTTTAAAAAAAAAGAAGGAATAAAAAAAAATATATAATATAATAAAATAAATATAATTAATAGAAATAAAAATGATTTAATAAAATTAATTATTAATTAATTAATTAAGTAAGTAAGTAATTAAGTTAATTAATTCGGTTTAATTAATTGAATTAACTAGTTAATTTTAATTAAACTATAATTAGGATTAATCTAAACCCTAAATAAACCTAACAGTGTATGACAGGTGGGACCCACGGGACCCACATGTCAGGTTGACCAGGTCAACGGTCAACGCTGACTGCTGACGTCAGCATGACATCATGCTGATGTCATAAATCCATTTTCCGAATTAATTGAATAATTAATTAAATTTCAGAAATTGTTAAAATCTTTTAAAAATCATATCTTTTAATCAGTAACTCGGATTAAAATATTTTCAACATGAAAGTTGCTCAGAACGACGAGACGAATCCGGATACGCAACCCGTTCGTCCGCCACACACCCCTAACCTATCGAACTCGCAACTTTCCCCCTCCGGCTCCTCTGCCCGAAAACACGAAACACCGGGAATACTTTCCCGGATGTTTTCCCCCCTTCACCGGTATCACCTACTACCGCGTTAGGGCACACCGAACACCGCGTATTGCCTTGTTATATTTTGTGATGCTTTGTTTGCTCTGTATTCATTATTTCTTCCCCCTCTTCTCTCCGGTAGACTACGAGACCGACGCTGCTGCTGACCAGTTCGACTACGGAGTTGACGACCCCTCTCTCTTGCCAGAGTAACCAGGCAAGCCCCCCCCCCTTGATCACCAGATATCGCCTATTCTCCTCTATACTGCTTGCATTAGAGTAGTGTAGCATGTTACTGCTTTCGTTAATCCTATTCTGATGCATAGCCTGACATTGTCGCTACATCTGTTGATACCTTACCTGCAATCCTAAATGCTTAGTATAGGATGCTAGTTTATCATCATTGGCCCTACATTCTTGTCAGTCTGCCTTGCTATACTATCGGGCCGTGATCACTTGGGAGGTGATCACGGGTATATACTATACATATACATGCTATACAGATGGTGACTAAAGTCGGGTCAGCTCATTGAGTACCCGCAAGTGATTCTGACGAGGGGGCTGAAAGGACAGGTGGCTCCATCCCGGTAGAGGTGGGCCTGGGTTCCCGACGGCCC
>NW_021278558.1:0-1470 GCF_002162155.2 Triticum dicoccoides | reverse complement strand
CCGCCCCCTTGGAGATTGGATCTCCTAGGGGCTGGCGCACCCCCCCCCTTGGGATCCCTATATATAGTGGGGTAGGAGGGCCTCCCAAACACACCTTATGCCTTTGGTGCAGCCCCTCCCTCTCTCCCAAGTTCTTCTCCTCTCCCGTGGTGCTTGGCGAAGCCCTGCGGGATTGCCACGCTCCTCCACCACCACCACGCCGTTGTGCTGCTGTTGGATGGAGTCTTCCTCAACCTCTCCCTCTCTCCTTGCTGGATCAAGGCGTGGGAGACATCACCGGGCTGTACGTGTGTTGAACGCGGAGGTGCCGTCCGTTCGGCACTTGATCATCGGTGATCTGAATCACGACGAGTACGACTCCATCAACCCCGTTCACTTGAACGCTTCCGCTTAGCGATCTACAAGGGTATGTAGATGCACTCCCCTTTCTACTCGTTGCTGGTCTCTCCATAGATAGATCTTGGTGTTACGTAGGAAAATTTTTGAATTTCTGCTACGTTCCACAACAGTGGTATCAGAGCTAGGTCTATTGCGTAGATTCTTTGCACGAGTAGAACACAAAGTAGTTGTGGGCGTTGATGTTGTTCAATATGCTTACCGTTACTAGTCCAATCTTGTTTCGACGGTATTGTGGGATGAAGCGGCCCGGACCGACCTTACACGTACTCTTACGTGAGACAGGTTCCACCGATTGACATGCACTTGGTGCATAAGGTGGCTAGCGGGTGCCAGTCTCTCCCACTTTAGTTGGAACGGATTTGATGAAAAGGGTCCTTATGAAGGGTAAATAGCAATTGGCATATCACGTTGTGGTTTTGCGTAGGTAAGAAACGTTCTTGCTAGAAACCCATAGCAGCCACGTAAAACATGCAAACAACAATTAGAGGACGTTTAACTTGTTTTTGCAGGGTATGCTATGTGATGTGATATGGCCAAAAGGATGTGATGAATGATATATGTGATGTATGAGATTGATCATGTTCTTGTAATAGGATTCACGACTTGCATGTCGATGAGTATGACAACCGGAAGGAGCCATAGGAGTTGTCTTTATTTTTTGTATGACCTGCGTGTCATTGAAGAACGCCATGTAACTTACTTTACTTTATTGCTAAACGTGTTAGCCATAGAAGTAGAAGTAGTCGTTGGCGTGACAACTTCATGAAGACACGATGATGGAGATCATGATGATGGAGATCATGGTGTCATGCCGGTGACGATGATGATCATGGAGCCCCGAAGATGAAGATCAAAAGGAGCAAAATGATATTGGCCATATCATGTCACTATTTGATTGCATGTGATGTTTATCATGTTTATGCATCTTGTTTACTTAGGACGACGGTAGTAAATAAGATGATCCCTTACAAAATTTCAAGAAGTGTTCTCCCCTAACTGTGCACCGTTGCTACAGTTCGTCGCTTCTAAGCACCACGTGATGATCGGGTGTGATGGATTCTTACGTTCACA
>NW_021278557.1:0-1505 GCF_002162155.2 Triticum dicoccoides | reverse complement strand
GTAAAAGCGCCCCAGGGTTCGTATGTCGTGGAAATCACTTTGGGACCCGAAAACAGTGAGTAATAATCCACGAAATGGGCCAGAATCAGCCAAAATTGTGTGTTGATGACCGAGACATAAACGCACCCTGGGGTTTTTCAATCGTGGAAATCACTCCGGATCCCAAAACAGTGATTAATAGTCCACAAAACGGGCCAGAATCGGCTAAAAATGCGAGTGTTGATGACCTACACGTAATCGCACCCTGGGCTTCGTCAATCATGGAAATCACACTGGGACCCCAAACAGGCAGTTACAGTCCACGAAACGGGCCAGAATCGACCAAACTTGCGAGTGTTGTTGACCAAAACGCAATCGCACCCTGGGGTTCAACAACTATGGAAATCACTTCGGGGCCCCAGAACATTGAGTAATAGTCCACGAAAACGGCCAGAATTAGACAAAACTGTGAGTATTGACGATGCACACGTAAACACACCCGGGGATCATCAATCGAGGAAGTCAATTTGGGAAACCAAAATGTGAGTAATAGTCCAGGAAATGAGCCAGAATTGGCCAAATATACGAGTGTTGATGACCGACACATAAGCGCACCTTGGGGTTCAATAACTATGGAAACCGCTTTGGGACCCCAAAATGGTGAGTAATAGTCAACAAAATGGGTCAAAATTGGACAAAACTGTGAGTGTTGACGACGGACACGTAAATGCACCCCGAGAATCGTCAATCATGGAAATCATTCTGGGGCCCCAAAACAGTGAGTAATAGTGCACGAAACGGACCAGAATCAGCCAAAAATGTGAGTGCTGATGACCGACACGTAAAAGCGCCCCAGGGTTCGTATTTCGTGGAAATCACTTTGGGACCCGAAACAGTGAGTAATAATCCACGAAACGGGCCAGAATCAGCCAAAATTGTGTGTTGATGACCGACAAATAAACGCACCCTGGGGTTTTTCAATCGTGGAGATCACTCCGGATCCCAAAACAGTGATTAATAGTCCACAAAACGGGACAGAATCGGCTAAAATTGCGAGTGTTGATGACATACACGTAATCGCACCCTGGGCTTCGTCAATCATGGAAATCACACTGGGACCCCAAACAGGCAGTTACAGTCCATGAAACGGGCCAGAATCGACCAAACTTGCGAGTGTTGTTGACCAAAACGTAATCGCACCCTGGGGTTCAACAACTATGGAAATCACTTCGGGGCCCCAAAATGGTGAGTAATAGTCCACGAAAACGGCCAGAATTGGACAAAACTGTGAGTATTGACGACGCACACGTAAACACACCCGGGGATCATCAATCGAGGAAGTCGCTTTGGGAAACCAAAACAGTGAGTAATGGTCCAGGAAATGAGCCAGAATTGGCCAAAATTACGAGTGCTGATGACCGACACATAAGCGCACCTTGGGGTTCAATAACTATGGAAACCGCTTTGGGACCCCAAAATGGTGAGTAATAGTCAACAAAATGGGTCAAAATTGGACAAAACTGTGA
>NW_021278556.1:0-911 GCF_002162155.2 Triticum dicoccoides | reverse complement strand
TATGGTAGCAAAAAGGGTCAGCAATAATCAATTCAGAGATGCAAAGTTGAATAAACGCTCAACGACGGTACTGTGCTGGTCCTAGGCTAGACTGTGCTAGAGACGCGAGCCTAGAACACCAACAAAATCACGGCGCGGCACGTAAACAAGGGAAAAGCACACTCTGAATTTTCTTTTTCGCTCTTTTTTTTTTGCGCTCTTTTTTTTGCGCTGCTTTTTTTTTTTTGCGAAAAATCACTATAATGGCGAGTGTCTCAAAACTCTTCCTAGCTCAAACTGACAGGATGGGCACGAAATTTTTCGACCAATTTTTTTTTTTCGACTGCCCGGACCCAAAAACTGGAAACGGGTCAAAAAAAACTTCCTATAATGGCACCTGTCTCAAAACACTCAGAAACACCTAAAAATAGGATAGCCAGAAATTTTTTTGAAAAATGCGTTTTCGAAAAATTTTGGGCCTAAACAGAGCGTGGCTACCCGACTCCTGCAAGGAAACACAAATCGGAGTCTAGATGGATCCCGAAAACAAACCTAATAAGCAAAGAACTCGGATTGGTGGTGGATATATGGTGGTGGTATATGGCAGCGGTGGTGGTAGCGGTGGTAGTATATGGATATGGATCGGTGGTGGTATATGGACACGGATTGGTGGTGGTATATGGATACGGATTCGGTGCGGTGGTGGTAGATGGCAGGGGCGATGATGATGGTGCGGCGGCGGCGTGACAACTTATGACCAGAACTCGAAACTCTAAAAGACTAGACTCTAAGACCAGCAACTAGACACGACGATGCAACCGCAAATTCAACAAAGCAAAACCCTAAAAAGATTATGCAAAGGCTCAGATTGGTTCGGATATGATGAACTAACCCTAATTTTTTTTGGCTTTTTCGTGGACTGTAGGTATGAA
>NW_021278555.1:0-970 GCF_002162155.2 Triticum dicoccoides | reverse complement strand
ACTTGGGCTGCTTTGAAAACTGCTATGCGTACGTGTTGGGTTCCACCATATTATCAACGTGAATTGCTTCAAAAATTGCAGCGTTTAAGACAAGGGAAAAATTCTGTAGAAGAATATTATCAGGAATTACAAACTGGCATGATTAGATGTGGTATTGTTGAGGAGAATGAAGCTATGCTTGCACGTTTTCTGGGTGGATTAAATAGAGAGATTCAGACCATTCTAGACTATAAGGAGTATACTAACATCACTCGTTTATTCCATCTTGCTTGTAAAGCTGAACGTGAAGTGCAGGATCGACAAGCATTGGGGCGAACTAACTTTTCTGCAGGCCGACCTTCATCATGGACACCACGTGCATCTTCTACTTCAACTGCACCAGCACCTCCATCCGGTGCCACATCCAGCCGTGATACAAGAAAACAGGCACAACCACCATTATCTGCCAAGAGCGCACCTGCAGGGCCTGCACAGCGTTCTTCTTCTTCCATGGCATCAACAGGGCACACAAGTGATATTATTTGTCGTCGTTGTAAGGGAGGAGGTCATTATGTGAGAGAATGCAAATCTCCGCGTGTGATGATTGCTACCGCGGATGGTGGATATGAGTCCGCTAGTGACTATGATGAGGAGACTTTGGCTCTTATTACACGTGAAGAACATGGTGGAGATGATTCTGATCATGAGACGCAATACATGGCTCCTGAAGACGCTGACAGGTATGAATGTTTAGTTGCTCAACGTGTTTTGAGTGTGCAGGTCACACAAGCTGAGCAAAATCAGAGGCACAATTTGTTCCATACCAAGGGAGTTGTGAAGGAATGTTCTGTGTGCGTCATAATAGACGGAGGGAGCTGCAACAACTTGGCTAGCATGGAGATGGTGGAGAAGCTTTCTCTCACCACAAGACCACATCCACATCCTTACTACATCCAATGGTTCAACAACAGCGGCAAGGTTAAGGTAACAC
>NW_021278554.1:0-1683 GCF_002162155.2 Triticum dicoccoides | reverse complement strand
GACCACGTAGTATAGCTAGGCTTTCCAAGCCTCTTTTATTTTACTAGTTGTCTGTACTCAGACAAGTTACTTCCGCTGCTGGTTTGTATGACTGTATGACTTGTATGTTGGGTCGTGAGACCCGTACCTTTGTGTATGTTATGTATGGCTCCCTGAGCCTTAAATAAAGTACTTGTGTCGTAGAGTCATGTTGTGATGCTTCGTTGTATTTGCACATATCGAGCATATTGTGTGTATGATTGAAATGCTTGGTATGTGTGGGATCTGACTATCTAGTTGTTTATCTTTAGTAGCCTCTCTTACCGGGAAATGTCTCCTAGTGTTACCGCTGAGCCATGGTAGCTTGCTACTTCTCTGGAACACTTAGGCTGGCCGGCATGTGTCCTTCTTCGTTCCTGTGTCTGTCCCTTCGGGGAAATGTCATGCTTTGAGTACCGGAGTCCTGTTAGCCCGCTACAGCCCGGTTTACCGGAGTCCTGCTAGCCCAGTGCTACAGCCCGGACCCACTTGCTGATGACCGACACGTTCGAAGCTGGGTCATGGATGCCTGTCCCTGTAAGTCTGTGCCACTTTGGGTTTACGACTAGTCATGTCAGCCCGGGCTCTTTATCATATGGATGCTAGCGACACTATCATATACGTGAGCCAAAAGGCGCAAACGGTCCCGGGCAAAGGTAAGGCGACACCCGTGGGGATACCATGCGTGAGGCCGCAAAGTGATATGAGGTGTTACCAGCTAGATCGATGTGACATCGAGTCGGGGTCCTGACAGCGTTGGTATCAGAGCCGGACTGCCTGTAGGTTCTCCAAGCCAAACTGGTCGATGTTGAGTCTAGAAATTCTTTAGTTATATGTAGGGGAATTGTTTGTGGGTTGGAACGTAAGGCTCTTTTTACTCCTTTATCTTATGACATTCTGATCTGAGTCAGTCCATTCTTCCACCGGGGGTTAAGGAATTAGGACCTATTCTCTCTATCAGGATCACGTGTTACTAATCAGTAGTACCTTATAAGTTTGATGGATACAAGCCTAGTTCAGTTCTACTACCACATTATGTTGTTAGAATGGATTCAGAACTTTGATATGATGATGTTGAGGGTGTGCGAAATCCTTTGTCAAATGTCTCAAATCCTTCTTGAGCATTTACAGCTGTTATGCTGCCGAAATTTTGCTAGAAATTCTAATGCCTTTGCATTATGATTGTGCTTTCAGATGGCCACTCGCGACCTCAATCAAGTGGTTCGCCTGACTCGATGCCTTGATGTACCCGGCCATACTGCCAAGTTGGTCAGGGTAATGACTGAGGCTGGATACCGCTGGTATCCTGAGTACACGATCGAAGAGCAATTCCGAGACTTTAATCAAAGCCAGTATCTCTGCACTGTCAGGATATTTCCATCTTATCCTGGATCCACCGAGCCTCTTCACTGCTCCTATGGACTCGGGGTTACTATTGAGATGGCTGTGCAGGACGCCGCCTACTCTATGATGACCATTATGCGAGTCAGATCTGGTTTATTTCGGGACTCTGATTTCCGGTATATGCCAGGATCACTTCCGGGAGCACAAGGGTATCTCCAAGCTATCTATGCTGACCCCACTCAGGAGGATTCACGGACTCGCACCACTGCTGAGATGCTCGAGGATAAGGACCGTGAAAATCGGGCCTTAAGGTTAGAGCTC
>NW_021278553.1:0-482 GCF_002162155.2 Triticum dicoccoides | reverse complement strand
TCTTAGCATAACGCGAGTCGAGGCAGACGTCGTCGCTGTAGCGACGACGGACGCCGAGACGAGCACGTGACACCAGTGCCACCCTGTCTTAGCGTAACGCGAGTCAAGGCAGACGTCGTCGCTGTAGCGACGACGGACGCCGAGACGAGCACGTGACACCACTGCCACCCTGTCATAGCATAACGCGAGTCGAGGCGGACATCATCGTGGTAGCGATGACGGACGCCGAGACGAGCACGTGACACCATTCCCACCATGTCTTAGCGTAACGCGAGTCGAGGCGGACGTCGTCGCGATAGCGACGACGGACGCCGAGACGAGCACGTGACCCCACTGCCACCCTGTCTTAGCGTAATGCGAGTCGAGGCAGACGTCGTCGCGGTAGCGACGACGGACGCCGGGACGAGCACGTGACACCATTCCCACCCTGTCTTAGAGTAACGCGAGTCGAGGCGGACGTCGTCGCGGTAGCGACGACGGAC
>NW_021278552.1:0-1088 GCF_002162155.2 Triticum dicoccoides | reverse complement strand
CCCAACTTAGCCCATAAACATCTCCAAAAGTGGCTAAGAAATTTAGTATCACGATCTGAAACAATAGTATTTGGCACACCATGCAAGCGAATAATTTCACGAAAGAACAAATCAGCAACATTAACAGCATCATCGCTTTTATGACATGGTATAAAGTGTGCCATTTTCGAGAATCTATCCACGACAACAAATATGCTATCCCTCCCCTTCTTTGTTCGAGGTAAACCTAAAACAAAGTCCATAGATATATCCTCCCAAGGAACACTAGGTACAGGCAAAGGCATATATAAACCATGAGGATTGAGTCGTGACTTAGCTTTTTGACATGTAGTGCAGCGAGCAATAAAACGCTCAACATCCCGTCTCATCTTTGGCCAAAAGAAATGTGTAGCAAGTACGTCCTCCGTCTTCTTCACGCCAAAGTGTCCCATTAATCCTCCTCCATTTGCCTCCTGCAACAACAAAAGACGAATGGAGCTAGCTGGAATGCATAGCTTGTTAGCACGAAACACAAATCCATCGTTAACGACAAACTTGTTCCACATTCTTCCTTCTTTACAATTCTGCATTACATCTTTAAAATCAGCATCATGCACATATTGATCTTTGATGGTCTCCAAACCAAATATTTTGAAGTCAAGTTGTGAAAGCATAGTATAGCGACGAGACAAAGCATCAGCAATAACATTTTCTTTTCCCTTCTTGTGTTTAATGACATAAGGGAAAGTCTCAATAAATTCAACCCATTTAGCATGTCTACGATTCAGTTTAGCTTGACTTTTAATATGTTTCAAAGATTCATGATCAGAATGTATAACAAATTCTTTGGGCCATAAATAATGTTGCCATGTTTCTAAAGTCCGAACAAGAGCATATAATTCTTTATCGTAAGTAGAATAATTCAGACTAGGCCCACTCAATTTTTCAGAAAAGTATGCAACAGGTTTGCCATCTTGTAATAACACACCTCCTAATCCAATTCCACTAGCATCACATTCAAGCTCAAAAGTCTTATTAAAATCAGGAAGTTGGAGTAAAGGAGCATGTGTCAACTTATCTTTCAATACCGTGAAGGCTTCTTCCTGTGC
>NW_021278551.1:0-1367 GCF_002162155.2 Triticum dicoccoides | reverse complement strand
CCCCCCCTCTAAACACATCAAACCAACACCTCTCCTCTCCTCTCCGCCGCCCCACGCCGCGCCGCCACACCCACGCCGCGCCGCCGCACCACCCAAGCCGCGCCTCACCCCGCGCCTCTCACCCGCGCCGCCGCCCTTGTGCATCGCCGCCGCGTCAACGCCGCCCAACCCCGCGCCCTAGTGCCGCCACCGCCACCATGCGTCACCGCGCCGCCGCCGCCCTGCGTCAACGCCGCCGTCGCCGCCGTTCGCCGGAGGTACCGCGCCGCGTCTCTTCTTTCCCTCGGTTCGGTTTTTCTTATAAACCGTTCCGATTCTTTTCTTCTCTACCGATTCGTTTTCTTTCCGATTTTTCGCTAAACCGTTCCGGTGTTCTAGATCGATTTTTCGTTTCGATCTCTTTTCCGAAAACCCTAGATTGGTTTTCGTTCTTCTTTCGGACCGTTCGTCTCAACGAACGTGATCACCGATTATTTCCCGGTTAACGACGTCTGTTCGTATAACCGTTCTTCTTTTTCTTCTCGTCGGATTTATTCCGCGATCGCGATCTCAGATCCGATCTTCGTTCTAGTTTATCTTCTCGCTCGTTTATCGGAATCAGGTGATTCAAGCGCCTGGAGTTTCATCTCGAAACCGCCGTTTCGTCTAATCAACTTGAACAAGCTTTTGCTACAGTAAGATTTTGACCTAGATTCAACTTGCTAGAACCGAGTTGTTTTCTTCTGCGGTTTGTTTTTCGTCGTTTGTTCGGCTCGTTCTTTCTTTGCAACCGGAGTTCTTAAGTTGAACTTTCTGGTTCGTTCTCTTGTTTGATTTTTCCCTGTGCATTAGATGAGTACTTATTGTGTGGTTACTATTGCTTGCCTACGATAGATTGACCGGAGTATGACGATTAGATCTACCAAGAGTTTTGAGTGCGAATCATCTTCATCAACATTGCAGGCAAGTAACACTTGATCATATCTTTCCTACTACCCAGTTTTATTGCATTAGATCAAACCCTCAAACACTTGCATTGTTAGGATCTAATTAAATTGTGGGATGGGAAGTAGAAGAGGTAGTACCTATTACCTGTTACTTATGAAACCTTGGGAGTTACTTCTACGTTTGCTTATTATGCTATGCTATGCTAGTAGACGTGGATTGGGTGAGTGATATCCATGACAGATGTGAGATTGATAATTTTAATGGTTTATCTAAGGTGGCAACTTAAACACACATCTGGGTGGATTGAGGCACCTGATGTCTATCAGGACTTGCCTGTTTTTATTTTGGACCGCCACCCAGGCTCAAAGGGATCATAAGATTTTTCATGCTAGAAACTTCCGTGTGCAGCCACATGCTACTATGGGCTCTAGCATAGTTGA
>NW_021278550.1:0-1360 GCF_002162155.2 Triticum dicoccoides | reverse complement strand
ATGTGCCTTTTGTTTGGGGTACCGCACAGGAAGAAGCCTTCACGGTATTGAAAGATAAGTTGACACATGCTCCTTTACTCCAACTTCCTGATTTTAATAAGACTTTTGAGCTTGAATGTGATGCTAGTGGAATTGGATTAGGAGGTGTGTTATTACAAGATGGCAAACCTGTTGCATACTTTTCTGAAAAATTGAGTGGGCCTAGTCTGAATTATTCTACTTATGATAAAGAATTATATGCTCTTGTTCGGACTTTAGAAACATGGCAACATTATTTATGGCCCAAAGAATTTGTAATACATTCTGATCATGAATCTTTGAAACATATTAAAAGTCAAGCTAAACTGAATCGTAGACATGCTAAATGGGTTGAATTCATTGAGACTTTCCCTTATGTCATTAAACACAAGAAGGGAAAAGAAAATGTTATTGCTGATGCATTGTCTCGTCGCTATACTATGCTTTCACAACTTGACTTCAGAATATTTGGTTTGGAGACCATCAAAGATCAATATGTGCATGATGCTGATTTTGAAGATGTAATGCAGAATTGTAAAGAAGGAAGAATGTGGAACAAGTTTGTCGTTAACAATGGATTTGTGTTTCGTGCTAACAAGCTATGCATTCCAGCTAGCTCCGTTCATCTTTTGTTGTTGCAGGAGGCGCATGGAGGAGGATTAATGGGACACTTTGGTGTGAAGAAGACGGAGGACGTACTTGCTACACATTTCTTTTGGCCAAAGATGAGACGGGATGTTGAGCGTTTTATTGCTCGATGCACTACATGTCAAAAAGCTAAGTCACGACTCAATCCTCATGGTTTATATATGCCTTTGCCTGTACCTAGTGTTCCTTGGGAGGATATATCTATGGACTTTGTTTTAGGTTTACCTCGAACAAAGAAGGGGAGGGATAGCATATTTGTTGTCGTGGATCGATTCTCGATAATGGCACACTTTATACCATGTCATAAAAGCGATGATGCTGTTAATGTTGCTGATTTGTTCTTTCGTGAAATTATTCGCTTGCATGGTGTGCCAAATACTATTGTTTCAGATCGTGATACTAAATTTCTTAGCCACTTTTGGAGATGTTTATGGGCTAAGTTGGGGACTAAACTGCTTTTTAGTACTACTTGTCACCCCCAAACTGATGGACAAACTGAAGTAGTCAATAGAACGTTGTCTACTATGCTTAGGGCTGTTTTGAAGAATAATAAGAAAATGTGGGAGGAATGCTTGCCTCATATTGAATTTGCTTATAATCGTTCATTGCATTCTACTACTAAGATGTGCCCTTTTGAAGTTGTGTATGGTTTCCTACCTCGTGCACCTATTGATTTGTTGCCTCTTCCATCTTC
>NW_021278549.1:0-940 GCF_002162155.2 Triticum dicoccoides | reverse complement strand
AAAACAAATCCAGAAAACATTACTGCGTCATCCTGACGTCATGATGACGTCAGCAGGTCAACGTGGCACAGTCCAGTCAAACCTGACAGTGGGTCCCGCATGTCAGTGAAATTAGTTTAGTTAGAATTTAATTAAACTAAACTGGGTTAATTAACAGGGCTGGGCCCCACCTGTCAGTGAGTCAGTGGGTTAGCTAAAATTTAATTAGCATCTAAACTAAATTAGCAGGGCCCCGGGCCCACATGTAAATGACCCAGGGGAGGTCAAACCCCTGGTCAACAGGGCCTAACACGCCGGCGGTTCGTCGCCGGTGGCAACAGGCGCGGCGGAGGGCTCGGGCTCGCTCCTCCGGCGTCCAAATGGACGGAGGAGAGCGGCTACGGAGAGCTGGAGCTCACCCGCGCCCGTTTCAGCAAGCAGCAGCAGCTAGGGCGGCCGGAGACGACGGCCCCGAGCTCGGTAGCGGCGGCCGGAGCTCGGGCGTGCTCGGGTTCGGCGTTACACGGCACGGCGAGGTCAGCTGAGGGCCTCTACGGATTACTGGGGTCGTCAGGAGCACTCGAAGGCAACGAGCGCAGGTGGAGGAGCCCGGGAGCACGAAGCTCACCGGCCATGGCGGACGGCGGCTTCGGGTGCTCGTGGGGCGGCGGCTACAGGGCGCGCGCGAGAGAGAGAAGTGAGGGGAAACGACGGCAAGCTCACAGGGAGGCAGCAGGGTGGCTCAGTGGGCTCGGAGACGCGCCAGACGTCGTGAATCGACGGTGGTGAGCTTCGGTGGCCGGCGACGGAAACGACGATGGTGGCGGCGTTGCAGCGCGTCCGGGGCCTCGTGGCTCGGTGGAGAGGAAGAGGGGGTCGAGGCGGAGCCTCTGGGCTAGTCGGGGGAGCGAGGGAGGCCCGGTGGCCGTGGTTTTGGCGAGCGGCGGCGACGGCGACTCTC
>NW_021278548.1:0-1395 GCF_002162155.2 Triticum dicoccoides | reverse complement strand
AATTGCTATTTACCCTTCATAAGGACCCTTTTCATCGAATCCGATCCGACTAAAGTGGGAGAGACAGACACCCGCCAGCCACCTTATGCAACTAGTGCATGTTTGTCGGTGGAACCGGTCTCACGTAAGCGTACGTGTAAGGTTGGTCCGGGCCGCTTCATCCCACGATGCCGCCGAATCAAGATAAGACTAGTAACGGCAAGCATATTGAACAATATCGACGCCCACAACTACTTTGTGTTCTACTCGTGCAAAGAATCTACGCAATAGACCTAGCTCATGATGCCACTGTTGGGGAACGTAGCAGAAATTCAAAAAATTTCCTACGTAACACCAAGATCTATCTATGGAGAGACCAGCAACGAGTAGAAAGGGGAGTGCATCTACATACCCTTGTAGATCGCTAAGCGGAAGCGTTCAAGTGAACGGGGTTGATGGAGTCATACTCGTCGTGATTCAGATCACCGATGATCCTAGTGCCGAACGGACAGCACCTCCGCGTTCAACACACGTACAGCTCGACGATGTCTCCCACGCCTTGATCCAGCAAGGAGAGAGGGAGAGGTTGAGGAAGACTCCATCCAGCAGCAGCACAACGGCGTGGTGGTGATGGAGGAGCGTGGCAATCCTGCAGGGCTTCGCCAAGCACCTACGGGAGAGGAGGAGGTGTCACGGGAGGGAGGGAGGCGCCAGGGGCTCAGGTATGGATGCCCTCCCTCCCCTCCACTATATATAGGGGCAAGGGAGAGGGGGGAGGCGCAGCTTTGCCCCCTACTCCAAGAAAGGGGTGCGGCTAAGGAGGGGGGAGGAGTCCATCCTCCCCAAGGCACCTCGGAGGTGCCTTCCCCCTTTAGGACTCTTCCCTTTTTCCTATATCTTGGCGCATGGGCCTCTAGGGGCTGGTGCCCTTGGCCCATGTAGGCCAAGGCGCACCCCCTACAGCCCATGTGGCCCCCGGGGCAGGTGGCCCCACCCGGTGGGCCCCCGGGACCCTTCCGGTGGTCCCGGTACAATACCGATGACCCCGAAACTTGTCCCGATGGCCGAAACAGGACTTCCTATATATAAATCTTTACCTCCGGACCATTCCGGAACTCCTCGTGACGTCTGGGATCTCATCCGGGACTCCGAACAACATTCTGTAACCACATACAAACTTCCTTTATAACCCTAGCGTCATCGAACCTTAAGTGTGTAGACCCTACGGGTTCGGGAGACATGTAGTCATGACCGAGATGTTCTCCGGTCAATAACCAACAGCGGGATCTGGATACCCATGTTGGCTCCCACATGTTCCACGATGATCTCATCGGATGAACCACGATGTCAAGGACTCAATCGATCCCGTATACAATTCCCTTTGTCTAGCGGTATGGTACTTGCCCGAGATTCGAT
>NW_021278547.1:0-983 GCF_002162155.2 Triticum dicoccoides | reverse complement strand
TTTTTTTTCAAACGCTATTTTGAAATATAGCACGCTATTAGCGCGCTATAACTTGTGTAGCATTTAGAGAAGGGCCTCGCTATATTTTGTAGCGTGCTATTTAAAATATTGATTCTACTCTATATATATATCCCACACCTGGGTCAGATCAGCATAACACAAAACAATATTCTAGGCGTCCAATATAATATATTTTCTACATAACTCTCGTATAGTTTTGTTAGAAACCTCGAGTGATCTAAAAGTAGTAGCATTCCTTATGCTTTCTAGTTTCCAGCAATATATCGTCGGATTAGTAGCAAAATCCTAACTGCGGGTGCCAGAGTGCATGTACAAATGTAGAACAGCTCAACCACCTCTTTCATGATTCCTTTGTTGCTCAAAACAACGTGGGATCCAAGGCAGCATGCATGGTGGTGTTATTTCCTCTATATATACCTCTTTCATTCCTTTGGGGCTCATTCTCATTGCAATCACTTAGACACCACACACACACACACTCTCCATGCATGCATGATCCTGCAAGCAAGCAATTGCAAGCAGCAGAGGATCTATCAAGAATTAATGCCTATGCAGCTGTGTCATCCTTGCCTTGCTGTGTATGGCATTCTTTTGCTTCTTTGTTGGCCATTCGCTTGTGCCCATGCTTATGCATCTCAGAGCCGGCTTGTCCCTGGCAAGCCGCTCTCCCCCGGCAGTGTCCTCGTCTCCCAAGATGGGGTGTTTGCCCTGGGATTCTTCTCCACGGATGGGGAGAAGCGGCAGCGCCACTATGTGGGCATATGGTACAACAGCATCCCGGAGCGCACCGTGGTATGGGTTTCTAACCGTGCGGCGCCCATCACCACTAACCTTTCCTCTGCAAATCTTGCGGTGACCAGCAGCTCCGGCATAGTGATGTCTGATAGCGATGGCCGTGCCGTGTGGACAACCAACAAGAGCATCAGCATCAGCGCGAGCGCGAGCACGAGCACGGTGGAAGC
>NW_021278546.1:0-1128 GCF_002162155.2 Triticum dicoccoides | reverse complement strand
GAAAGAACAAATCAGCAACATTAACAGCATCATTGCTTTTATGACATGGTATAAAGTGTGCCATTTTCGAGAATCTATCCACGATAACAAATATGCTATCCCTCCCCTTCTTTGTTCGAGGTAAACCTAAAACAAAGTCCATAGATATATCCTCCCAAGGAACACTAGGTACAGGCAAAGGCATATATAAACCATGAGGATTGAGTCGTGACTTAGCTTTTTGACATGTAGTGCAGCGAGCAATAAAACGCTCAACATCCCGTCTCATCTTTGGCCAAAAGAAATGTGTAGCAAGTACGTCCTCCGTCTTCTTCACGCCAAAATGTCCCATTAATCCTCCTCCATGCGCCTCCTGCAACAACAAAAGACGAACGGAGCTAGCTGGAATGCATAGCTTGTTAGCACGAAACACAAATCCATCGTTAACGACGAACTTGTTCCACATTCTTCCTTCTTTACAATTCTGCATTACATCTTTAAAATCAGCATCATGCACATATTGATCTTTGATGGTCTCCAAACCAAATATTTTGAAGTCAAGTTGTGAAAGCATAGTATAGCGGCGAGACAATGCATCAGCAATAACATTTTCTTTTCCCTTCTTGTGTTTAATGACATAAGGAAAAGTCTCAATGAATTCAACCCATTTAGCATGTCTACGTTTCAATTTAGCTTGACTTTTAATATGTTTCAAAGATTCATGATCAGAATGTATAACAAATTCTTTGGGCCATAAATAATGTTGCCATGTTTCTAAAGTCCGAACAAGAGCATATAATTCTTTATCATAAGTAGAATAATTCACACTAGGCCCACTCAATTTTTCAGAAAAGTATGCAACAGGTTTGCCATCTTGTAATAACACACCGCCTAATCCAATTCCACTAGCATCACATTCAAGCTCAAAAGTCTTATTAAAATCAGGAAGTTGGAGTAAAGGAGCATGTGTCAACTTATCTTTCAATACCGAGAAGGCTTCTTCCTGTGCGGTACCCCAAAGAAAAGGCACATCTTTCTTTGTAAGCTCATTGAGAGGTGCAGCAATGGTGCTAAAATCTCTCACAAAACGCCTATAGAATCCAGCGAGGCCAAGAAAACTCCTCACTTGTGTGACCGTTTTGGGTTGCG
>NW_021278545.1:0-668 GCF_002162155.2 Triticum dicoccoides | reverse complement strand
TCCTTGTTCGATAAATTCTCCCAGTCAATCTCGTCGGCTTGTGATCCTGGCATGGTTAGCAGCAATAGAAACACACAAGAATATGATCCTACAGACTACGAACAAGTGGTGGTGGTGGGTGTCACAAATCCGTCAAGCAAATCTCAAATTCTTACCAGTTCTTACCCAGCAGCAGGCGGTGATCGGCAACCGTTGTAGTCAAAAACTCTCAAAGCTTGGATAGAGCGATTACCAGGGAGAGTCAAACGCACGACGTAGATGTATGTGGAGCTGGGAAGGCTTATAATATGGTAGCAAAAAAGGTCAGCAATAATCAATTCAGAGATGCAAAGTTGAATAAACGCTCAACGACGGTACTGTGCTGGTCCTAGGCTAGACTGTGCTAGAGACGCGAGCCTAGAACACCAACAAAATCACGACGCGGCACGTAAACAAGGGAAAAGCACACTCTGAAAAAAATTTTTCGCTCTTTTTTTTTTGCGCTCTTTTTTTTTTGCGCTGCTTTTTTTTTTGCGAAAAATCACTATAATGGCGAGTATCTCAAAACTCTTCCTAGCTCAAACTGACAGGATGGGCACGAAATTTTTCGACCAATTTTTTTTTTTTTCGACTGCCCGGACCCAAAAACTGGAAACGGGTCAAAAAAAACTTCCTATAATGGCACCTGT
>NW_021278544.1:0-1158 GCF_002162155.2 Triticum dicoccoides | reverse complement strand
TGTGGTCTTGTGGTGAGAGAAAGCTTCTCCACCATCTCCGTGCTAGCCAAGTTGTTGCAGCTCCCTCCGTCTATTATGACGCGCACAGAACGTTCCTTCACAACTCCCTTGGTATGGAACAAATTGTGCCTCTGATTTTGCTCAGCTTGTGTGACCTGCACACTCAAAACACGTTGAGCAACTAAACATTCATACCTGTCAGCGTCTTCAGGAGCCATGTATTGCGTCTCATGATCAGAATCAACTCCACCATGTTCTTCACGTGTAATAAGAGCCAAAGTCTCCTCATCATAGTCACTAGCGGACTCATATCCACCATCCGCGGTAGCAATCATCACACGCGGAGATTTGCATTCTCTCGCATAATGACCTCCTCCCTTACAACGACGACAAATAATATCACTTGTGTGCCCTGTTGATGCCATGGAAGAAGAAGAACACTGTGCAGGCCCCGCAGGTGCGCTCTTGGCAGATAATGGTGGTTGTGCCTGTTTTCTTGTATCACAGCTGGAGGTGGCACCGGATGGAGGTGCTGGTGCAGTTGAAGTAGAAGATGCACGTGGTGTCCATGATGAAGGTCGGCCTGCAGAAAAGTTAGTTCGCCCCAATGCTTGTCGATCCTGCACTTCACGTTCAGCTTTACAAGCAAGATGGAATAAACGAGTGATATTAATATACTCCTTATAGACTAGAATGGTCTGAATCTCTCTATTTAATCCACCCAGAAAACGTGCAAGCATAGCTTCATTCTCCTCAACAATACCACATCTAATCATGCCAGTTTGTAATTCCTGATAATATTCTTCTACAGAATTTTTCCCTTGTCTTAAACGCTGCAATTTTTGAAGCAATTCACGTTGATAATATGGTGGAACCCAACGCGTACGCATAGCAGTTTTCAAAGCAGCCCAAGTAGTTGGAATAGGATATAATCTACAATGTTCAGACCACCATACACATGCAAAACTAGTGAAAGCACAAACGGCAGCAGCAACTCGTCTCTCCTCAGGATATTGTAAACATGTAAATCGTTGTTCAGTTTCTAACTCCCAAGTAAGATATATATCAGGAACATATCTACCCTCAAATGGTGGAATATTCAATTTCAGTTTAGGAATATGGACATCATCTCGTACCTGAGGTGGTGGTGCAGGCCTA
>NW_021278543.1:0-1192 GCF_002162155.2 Triticum dicoccoides | reverse complement strand
GGTGTTGGTCACATGATGATGTGAACTATGGGTGTTAATCATATACAGATATGAATATTGGTGTTAAATCACATGACGATGTGAACTAGATTATTGACTCTAGTGCAAGTGGGAGACTGAAGGAAATATGCCCTAGAGGCAATAATAAAGTTATTATTTATTTCCTCATAATCATGATAAATGTTTATTATTCATGCTAGAATTGTATTTACCGGAAACATAATACATGTGTGAATACATAGACAAACAAAGTGTCACTAGTATGCCTCTACTTGACTAGCTCGTTAATCAAAGATGGTTATGTTTCCTAACCATGAACAATGAGTTGTTATTTGATTAACGAGGTCACATCATTAGTAGAATGATCTGATTGACATGACCCATTCCATTAGCTTAGCACCCGATCGTTTAGTATGTTGCTATTGCTTTCTTCATGGCTTATACATGTTCCTATGACTATGAGATTATGCAACTCCCGTTTGCTGGAGGAACACTTTGGGTGCTACCAAACGTCACGACGTAACTGGGTGATTATAAAGGAGCATTACAGGTGTCTCCAATGGTCGATGTTGGGTTGGCGTATTTCGAGATTAGGATTTGTCACTCCGATTGTCGGAGAGGTATCTCTGGGCCCTCTCGGTAATACACATCACATAAGCCTTGCAAGCATTACAACTAATATGTTAGTTGTGAAATGATGTATTACGGAACGAGTAAAGAGACTTGCCGGTAACGAGATTGAACTAGGTATTGGATACCGACGATCGAATCTCGGGCAAGTAACACACCGATGACAAAGGGAACAACGTATGTTGTTATGCGGTCTGACCGATAAAGATCTTCGTAGAATATGTAGGAGCCAATATGGGCATCCAGGTCCCGCTATTGGTTATTGACCGGAGACGTGTCTCGGTCATGTCTACATTGTTCTCGAACCCGTAGGGTCCGCACGCTTAAGGTTACGATGACAGTTATATTATGAGTTTACATGTTTTGATGTACCGAAGGAGTTCGGAGTCCCGGATGAGATCGGGGACATGACGAGGAGTCTCGAAATGGTCGAGACGTAAAGATTCATATATTGGATGATATGGTTAGGCCAAGGGGTCAAGCCCATGAGGCTTTAGGTCGGTGCAAAAGGAGTTTTGCGGAGGCCAGGGGGCCAAACGCCGGAGACCCTGGCGTCTGGCCC
>NW_021278542.1:0-984 GCF_002162155.2 Triticum dicoccoides | reverse complement strand
GGTAGCAATCATCACACGCGGAGATTTGCATTCCCTCGCATAATGACCTCCTCCCTTACAACGACGACAAATAATATCACTTGTGTGCCCTGTTGATGCCATGGAAGAAGAAGAACGTTGTGCAGGACCCGCAGGTGCGCTCTTGGAAGATAATGGTGGTTGTGCCTGTTTTCTTGTATCACGGCTGGAGGTGGCACCGGATGGAGGTGCTGGTGCAGTTGAAGTAGAAGATGCACGTGGTGTCCATGATGAAGGTCGGCCTGCAGAAAAGTTAGTTCGCCCCAATGCTTGTCGATCCTGCACTTCACGTTCAGCTTTACAAGCAAGATGGAATAAACGAGTGATATTAGTATACTCCTTATAGTCTAGAATGGTCTGAATCTCTCTATTTAATCCACCAGAAAACGTGCAAGCATAGCTTCATTCTCCTCAACAATACCACATCTAATCATGCCAGTTTGTAATTCCTGATAATATTCTTCTACAAAATTTTTCCCTTGTCTTAAACGCTGCAATTTTTGAAGCAATTCACGTTGATAATATGGTGGAACCCAACGCGTACGCATAGCAGTTTTCAAAGCAGCCCAAGTAGTTGGAATAGGATATAATCTACAATGTTCAGACCACCATACACATGCAACACTAGTGAAAGCACAAACGGCAGCAGCAACTCGTCTCTCCTCAGGATATTGTAAACATGTAAATCGTTGTTCAGTTTCTAACTCCCAAGTAAGATATATATCAGGAACATATCTACCCTCAAATGGTGGAATATTCAATTTCAGTTTAGGAATATGGACATCATCTCGTACCTGAGGTGGTGGTGCAGGCCTACCATGACGAATATATACCTGAGGTCGACCTGCTGGTGGTGGTGCTGGTGGCTGCTCGTAGATCTGATTTTGATCAACCTCATCCTCATAATCACCCGCATACTCATCATCCTCCTGGGTACCAGCAGGAGCAGTAGCAGGAGCCAAAGAA
>NW_021278541.1:0-981 GCF_002162155.2 Triticum dicoccoides | reverse complement strand
CTTTGCACACAAAAGCATAGCAAACAGATTTGCTGAAATCTAGCTCATCAATATCAGATTTGGTGGCAAATAAACATGCACTTTTCAATTTAATTTCAGAAGCAACACTAGATGGTTTATTATTAGGCTTCATTTGTTGCTCAAATTCTTTTGCCACAATCTGATTTTCACTCTTATTCTTCTCCTGTTGTGCTTTATTAGCTCTATTAATATCATCTTTCAAAATGGAATCAGGAGTCATAGGAAGCAAAGTAATATTTTTATCCTTATGAACAAGAGTGTAGTGATTGTTTCTACCATGGTGTACAGAATTTTTATCAAATTGCCATGGTCTACCAAGTAATAAGGAACATGCTTGCATAGGTACCACATCACAATCAACATAATCAGCATAGGTAGAGATACTAAAATGCACACGAACAGTACGTGTTACCTTAACCTTGCCGCTGTTGTTGAACCATTGGATGTAGTAAGGATGTGGATGTGGTCTTGTGGTGAGAGAAAGCTTCTCCACCATCTCCATGCTAGCCAAGTTGTTGCAACTCCCTCCATCTATGATGACGCGCACAGAACGTTCCTTCACAACTCCCTTGGTATGGAACAAATTGTGCCTCTGATTTTGCTCAGCTTGTGTGACCTGCACACTCAAAACACGTTGAGCAACTAAACATTCATACCTGTCAGCGTCTTCAGGAGCCATGTATTGCGTCTCATGATCAGAATCATCTCCACCATGTTCTTCACGTGTAATAAGAGCCAATGTCTCCTCATCATAGTCACTAGCGGACTCATATCCACCATCCGCGGTAGCAATCATCACACGCGGAGATTTGCATTCCCTCGCATAATGACCTCCTCCCTTACAACGACGACAAATAATATCACTTGTGTGCCCTGTTGATGCCATGGAAGAAGAAGAACGCTGTGCAGGCCCCGCAGGTGCGCTCTTGGCAGATAATGGTGGTTGTTCCTGTTTTCTTG
>NW_021278540.1:0-1250 GCF_002162155.2 Triticum dicoccoides | reverse complement strand
AAGGATAAACAACTAGGTTGTCAGATCCCACACATACCAAGCATTTCAATAACATACACACAATATGCTCGATATGTGCAAATACAACATGGCATCACAACATGACTCTACAACTCAAGTATTTTAATCAATAGGCTCCGAGGAGCGAGATATTACAAACATGGGTCTCACGACCCAACAATCAGAGCATACAAGTCAAAGCACAAGCGGAAGCTATCATGTCTGGGTACAGACATCTATAAATGAAAAAGGCCGAGAAGCCTGACTATCTATCAGATCCTGCCGAGGGCACAAGATCGTAGCTGAGGTAACAAGCTAAACGTCGAAGTCCACGTGGAACTACTAGTGAGACTGAAGTCTCTCTGCAAAAACATAAAATAGGCAAACGTGAGTACAAATGTACCCAGCAAGACTTACATCAGAACTAACTACATATGCATCATTTTCAACAAAGGGATGGTGGGGTTTAACTACAGCAAGCCAGCTTTGACTCGGTGGCTATCCTAAACTACGACTGCAAGCGACTCTTTTGAGGTGGCGCACACGAGTCCACATATTCACCATATCAATACACCACTATGGATCCGCTCCCGTCTCCCTACGAGAACGCCTTCCATAGCACTCACGCTTATCTTGCGCATTTTAAAGTATCCACTTTCACTTGTCTATGAACTGATATAAGCAACCCAGAAGTCCTTTTCCGCGGACACGGCTATTCGAATAGATGATGTTAACCCTGCAGGGGTGTACTTCTTCATACATGTTTCCACCACTTAGCGTCTGCACACGACATGTGCTCGGCATACTTCAAGCGAAAGCCGACGTGGGTGTAGACCACGACCTACCTAAACACTCAAGTCTCTAGTCCAGGTTTATCGCCTATTCGGGTTCCATCCATGAGGAGATCCGGCCGGAGTTTCGCTCACAGCCCCAAACGATGTGAACAGGGTTCCGTGACACCAAACGGGCGCCCGGTTTACCCGGCCACGTGCCTACCGCATCACAGCCCACCCCTACGGTCAGCGCTGCGCACGGCCTCCAGCATACTACAAACACCAGAAACTACTTGCAACTCCTGGACAGAGGACAAGGGTGAATAAGAAGTCGAGCGGGGTCATATTTCAGGGCCCAATGTATGGTAGTAGCTGAGTCATGGATCACAAACACAGAACTCAGTTCCTAAGGACGGCTGCAATGAGACAACCCACCATGTACTCCTACATGGCCTCTCACCGCTACCTTTACCAAAT
>NW_021278539.1:0-1423 GCF_002162155.2 Triticum dicoccoides | reverse complement strand
ACTTCCTCAGTTGCATATCGGGCGAGATTACCAAACTCCCTGCTGTAAGCATCCACAGAAAGTCGGCCTTGGGTGAAACTGCAAAATTCTTCACGTTTACGGTCCATGAGACCCTCCGGAATGTGATGTTCACGGAAAGCCTCGCTGAATTCAGCCCAAGTAGTGACATGGCCCGCTGGGCGCATAGCTCCATAATTCTCCCACCATAGACTGGCGGGGCCTTCAAGATGATATGCAGCAAAGGTGACCTTGTCAGCCTCCGCTACCAGCGCGGAACGCAGTTTGTGAGAGATACTGCGAAGCCAGTCATCAGCGTCGAGAGGCTCGACGGAGTGATGGAACGTGGGTGGATGCAATTTGATAAAATCACTGAGTGACACCACGTTAGCCCTCTGATGGTGTGTTGTATTCTGTTCAATACGCTCCAACAAACGGTTTGTCTCCCGCTTGTTTCTCTCAGCTTCCATCATCACCTCGGCTAGTGAAGGAGGATGAGGCAGATTTACATCCCTGGCTTCACTGCCTTCGGCCTGCTCTTGAGAAGCAGGGTTAGCGCGCGTGTTGACCATCCTAGGAAATCAAGACAATGTTTTAGTCAGGATGGTAAAATTCCGACATAGGATACATAATGTAAGGAATAACTCGGAATGCAGGATGATCATCCGTATGACATGGTAGATACAGAAACTGCTTCTTTTATTCCATCGTCATACACACCATACAGGGTTTAGTACAAGACCAAACATAGTACTATTACGGTGAAAAGAGGATTACATCTCATCGGAGGCATTCCAAGCTCCTATACATTATTTTTCTACATCTCCGGAAAGAGTACAACCTAGGTCATATCCCACGAGTCACGCGGGACGATAGACGACACAGCTAGTGCGAACTAGTGATACCACCACTAACTCAGACCGATCCGTAATAGTCCTCGTAGAAGTCACCTCCATAGCCTGGAAGCTCAACATGTTCATCCGGAAACAGACGGTCTCGCGGAGCTTGTGGACCATAGGGGCTAGGATGAGGCCTTGGACCAACAAACGGTGGCCTGCGGGGACCGCGAGGTGGGGTGATGCCTCCTACATCATGCCAAACCATCACGTCTGGCAGAGCAGATCTCACAGGATAGAGATCGCGCATATCTGAATATCCAGCTTGCACCGCCGGTGCGAACCGAGTCAAAGTGGCCCAGTGGTCAGCACGGGTGTTGAAGAGCTCTAGCCTTAAGGCCCGATTTTCACGGTCCTTATCCTCGAGCATCTCAGCAGTGGTGCGAGTCCGTGAATCCTCCTGAGTGGGGTCAGCATAGATAGCCTGGAGATACCCTTGCGCTCCCGGAAGTGATCCTGGCATATACCGGAAATCAGAGTCCCGAAATAACCCAGATCTGACTCGCATAATGGTCATCATAGAGTAGGCG
>NW_021278538.1:0-1799 GCF_002162155.2 Triticum dicoccoides | reverse complement strand
TTAATGAACTCAATCTTCATGGAGTATTTGGATAAATTCGTCGTGGTTTACCTCGATGATATACTCATCTACTCCAAGAACGAGGAAGAACATGCCGAACATCTAAGGCTAGTGTTGCAGAAACTTCGAGAGCATCGCCTTTATGCCAAATTTTCTAAATGTGAATTCTGGTTGCCAGAAGTGACCTATCTGGGTCATGTAATATCTGGTAAAGGTATTGCTGTTAACCCTGAGCGAGTTCAAGCCGTCCTTAATTGGACTCCACCTGAATCGGTCAAGCAAGTTCGGAGTTTTCTGGGCTTAGCGAGCTATTGCCGTCGCTTTGTCGAAAACTTCTCCAAAGTTGCTAAACCTCTAACCGAACTCCTCAAGAAAGATAAGAAGTTCGAGTGGACTCCACAATGTGAGCACAACTTTCAGGAACTGAAAAGACGCCTGACTTCTGCTCCCGTACTGGTACCGCCAGACTTCTCCAAGGACTTTGTTATCTACTGCGACGCCTCGCGACAAGGACTAGGTTGCATTCTCATGCAAGATCGACACGTAATTGCCTATGCTTCACGACAATTGCACCCACATGAGGAGAATTATCCTACCCATGATCTAGAGCTTGCAGCCGTAGTCTATGCACTTAAGACCTGGCGACATTACCTCCTCGGTAATCGTTGCGAAATATTCACTGATCACCAAAGCCTGAAGTACATTTTCACCCAACCGGATCTAAATCTCAGGCAAAGACGTTGGGTTGAATTGATCACAGACTTCGACTTAGGAATAACCTACACCCCAGGGAAAGCCAACGTCATGGCTGATGCGCTAAGTCGTAAATCCTATTGTAACAATCTGATGTTACAACAAAGTCAACCGCTTCTCCATGAGGAATTTCGGAAGCTTAACATTCACATTGTTCCTCAAGGATTTCTTTCCACCTTGGTGGCAAAACATACCCTTACGGATCAGATTATCAAAGCACGGAAGGTAGATCCGGGAATCTCCCGCATCAAGAGAAACATTCAGAAAGAAATTGCGAATTGCTTCTCCATTAACGATCAAGGGGTCGTATACTTCGGAAATCGACTAGTGGTTCCCAAAGTGCGAAACCTGAGGCGATTGATCCTTAAGGAAGCTCATGAATCTCCTCTCACCATTCATCCCGGTAGCACTAAGATGTATCAGGACCTACGCCAGAGGTTCTGGTGGACTAGGATGAAGAGAGAAATTGCTCAGTATATTGCTAATTGTGACGTCTGTCGTCGTGTAAAAGCAGAGCATCAACGGCCTGCTGGCACCCTTCAACCCCTAGCTATTCCTGAATGGAAATGGGATAAAATTGGTATGGATTTCATTACCGGTTTTCCCAGGACCAAGAGAGGGAATAATGCTATTTTCGTCGTGGTCGATCGTCTTTCCAAAGTAGCCCATTTCTTACCTGTTCGTGAGAGTATAACCGCTAGTCAGCTGGCAGACTTATACATCTCCCGAATAGTGTCTCTCCATGGTGTTCCTTTGGAAATTAACTCGGATCGAGGAAGTCTCTTCACCTCTCGATTTTGGGAAAGTTTCCAAAATGCTATGGGAACCCGTCTCTCCTTTAGCACCGCTTTCCACCCTCAGTCGAGTGGTCAAGTGGAACGCGTCAACCAGATTCTAGAGGACATGCTTCGAGCCTCTGTTATCTCATTCGGGATGGACTGGGAGAAGTGCCTTCCATTTGCCGAATTCGCTTACAACAACAGTTATCAATCTAGCTTGGGTAAAGCCCCTTTTGAAGTTCTCTATGGACGACGGTGTCGAACACC
>NW_021278537.1:0-568 GCF_002162155.2 Triticum dicoccoides | reverse complement strand
GAGAGCAGAGAGAGAGAGAGAGAGAGAGAGCAGAGAGAGAGAGAGAGAGAGAATTTTTTAACTAGTTAATTAACAAAAAAACGGTAAAATTTGATAATTAACAAAAACGGTAAATAACTTAGTTTAACAAAAACGGTAAATAACTTAAAACTTGATAATTAACAAAAAAACCCGTAAAATTTGATAATTAACAAAAAAAATCGTATATACGGAGAGGGGCGGCGATGCGCGCGGTGTTTTTTTAGGGATCGAGAGGGGACGGCGAGGGTTATAAATGTGTTGTCCTCGCCTCCCCTCTCCGTGACGCCGTCGTCTGCCGCCCCGTCTCGCGCTCTACCGCGACACCCTCTCCCACCCCTTCCTCGCCCCCTCCTTTTGCCACCGCCCTTTCGCCACCGCCACCGCCACCGCCCCCCTTCTTCACTTAATTAATTTGTTTTTACTACATGTTTTCAGGACTGACATAATGGCGGACGATAGAGCTGACCCGATTATGGACAACTATGATCCGGACGGTGAAGCACATATGTTCGGCATCATAAACGGCGATATTCTATATGTGCCGACC
>NW_021278536.1:0-1122 GCF_002162155.2 Triticum dicoccoides | reverse complement strand
ATCAATGGCTGGTTGCTTGCCTGATGGTTCGATGCACGGATACGGTTCTTCGTTAGGGTAATCACGGTACTCCTCGGAGGCAGAACCTGTCGCAAAGGACATCGATACACAACATCACCAAACGATGTGCAACAATATGATGCATGCATGAAACATGGCAATATGAGTGTGTTGGGCTAATGCAACTAAAACCAGAAGGGTTTGAACAAATTTGAATCAAGGATTCAAATTTCAAATTCAAATATGGCCTTTTAAAGTGCTTTTCCTTGTTCTGCTTGAAACATCAATTTAACTTGTTTGATCATGCATGAAAATAGTACAGATGGATAGATTGGATTTTTCTGATCATTTTTCATATATAATTTGTCCAATTTGGAGTTACAGAATAAAAGTTATGAATTTTTGAAGTTTAAATAATATTCTGGAATTTCCTGATTTAAATTAAATCCAGAAATTATAATTATTGCGCCAGCATGACGTCAGCATGACGTCAATGGTCAACTGCGGCTGTCTGGGGTCAAACCTGACGTGTGGGGCCCACACGTCAGTGACAGGGGGGTTTAACAGGGTTAAATTAATCCTAATTAGGGATTAGTGGCGCTGGGGCCCACTGGTCAGTGTCAGGGGGTTAACTAACAGTGGTTAGCGCTAATCCTAATTAGCTACAAGGCTGGGCCCACCTGTCAGGGACTCAGGGGGGTCCTGCCGTGGTCAAAGTGGGTCAAACCCACCGGCGACGTGACGCCGGCGAGGCCCGAGACGGCGGCGCGATGCGGGATCGCGCTACAGGGCACGGGCGAGGCCGTTCTTGGGCTCGTTGGAGAGCTCTTGCTCCCGCGCGTCGAACGGTGGTGGTGGCCGAGCCTGGGGTGGCCGGTACCGTCGACGGCGAGCTCGTGAGCGGCGGCCGGAGTTCGGGTGCGGTCGGAGTCGGCGTTGCAGGGGGTTTGGGGAGGCGTTGGTGCGTGCTGCGTGCTCCTAGTGAGGCGTGGAGCACGATAGTGTGCTCGGTTGGGCGCTACGGTGACCGTGGCCACGACGGCGACATCGCCGGCGGCGTGGAGCTCTCGGCCAAGGTGGGGCTAAGGCCTAGAGGTCGAAAGAGACCAGGGGAGAAGGGGG
>NW_021278535.1:0-1979 GCF_002162155.2 Triticum dicoccoides | reverse complement strand
TAAGGGCCTTCCCATTAGAGAGAAGTTTTCATGCGAAAAATCTTAAATGAGAGTTGTATAGCAAAACATAATCACTTACATTAAACTCACGCTTTTTTATCCTTTTGTCATGCCATCTTTTAACTTTTTCTTTAAATAGTTTGGCATTCTCATAAGCTTGGGTTCTCCACTCATCAAGTGAGCTAATGTCAAATAGCCTCTTCTCACCGGCAAGTTTGAAATCATAATTGAGCTCTTTAATGGCCCAATATGCCTTATGTTCTAGTTCGAGAGGTAAGTGACATGCTTTTTCATAAACCATTTTATATGGAGACATACCCATAGGATTTTTATATGCAGTTCTATAGGCCCATAATGCATCATCAAGTTTCTTGGACCAATTCTTCCTAGATCTATTAACAGTCTTTTGCAAAATTGATTTAATCTCTCTATTACTCAGTTCTACTTGACCACTAGACTGTGGGTGGTATGGAGATGCGATTTATGATTAACATCATACTTAGCAAGCATTTTACGAAAAGCACCATGAATAAAATGTGAACCACCATCAGTCATTAGGTATCTAGGGACTCCAAACCTCGGAAAAATAACTTCTTTAAGCATCTTAATAGAGGTGTTATGATCAGCACCAGTAGTTGGAATATCTTCTACCCACTTAGTAACATAATCAACAACAACTAAAATATGTGTATACCCATTAGAGGAAGGAAACAGTCCCATATAATCAAAGCCCCAAACATCAAATGGTTCAATAACAAGTGAATAGTTCATAGGCATTTCTTGACGTCTACTAATATCACCAATTCTTTGACATTCATCACAAGACAAGACAAACTTATGTGCGGTTCTATCTCCAGCGTGGTGTCCTCCATAAGCCTCGGAGTGACACTTGCGTAGGATCTATTCCTGTTCATGCTCAGGTACACAATGTCTAATAACACCATCTAATCCTTCTTTATAAAGGTGTGGATCATCCCAAAAGTAATGTCTTAAATCATAGAAAAACTTTTTCTTTTGCTGGTATGTGAAACTAGGTGGTATAAATTTAGCGACAATGTAATTAGCATAATCAGCATACCATGGACCAGTATGAGAAGCATTTATGATAGCCAATTGTTCATCGGAAATCTATCATCAATAGGGAGTGGGTCATCAAGAACATTCTCTAACCTAGACAAGTTGTCTGCAACGGGGTTCTCAGCTCCCTTTCTATCAATGATATGCAAATCAAATTCTTGTAGTAGGAGAACCCATCTAATAAGTCTAGGTTTAGCATCTTTCTTTTCCATAAGATATGTAATAGCAGCATGATCAGTGTGAACAGTTACTTTAGAGTCAACAATGTAAGGTCTGAACTTATCACAGGCAAATACAACTGCTCATTTTTTTCAGTAGTAGCATAATTTCTCTGGGCACTGTCTAGAGTTTTACTAGCATATTGGATAACATTTAATTTCTTATCAACTCTTTGTCCTAGAACAGCACCTACAGCATAATCACTAGCATCACACATAATTTCAAATGGTAAATTCCAATCAGGTGGCTGAACAATAGGTGCAGAAATCAAAGCTTTCTTTAGTATTTCAAATGCTTCTACACAATCATCATCAAAGACAAAAGGAACATCTTTTTGTAAGAGATTAGTCAGAGGCCTAGAAATTTTTGAGAAGTCTTTAATGAACCTCCTATAAAAACCGACATGACTAATGAAACTTCTTATACCTTTGATGTCCTTGGGACGTGGCATCTTTTTAATAGCATCAACTTTAGCTTTATCAACTTCAATACCTCTTTCAGAAATTTTATACCACAAGACAATACCTTCATTAACCATAAAGTGGCACTTCTCCCAATTCAAGACAAGATTAGTTTCTTCACATCTCTGCAAAAATCGATCAAGGTTGCTGAAGCAATCATCAAAAGAAGTTCCATAAATGGAAAAATCATCCAAGAAAACCTCAACAATCTTTTCACGAAAA
>NW_021278534.1:0-2641 GCF_002162155.2 Triticum dicoccoides | reverse complement strand
TGTGAAAGCATAGTATAGCGACGAGACAATGCATCAGCAATAACATTTTCTTTTCCCTTCTTGTGTTTAATGACATAAGGGAAAGTCTCAATGAATTCAACCCATTTAGCATGTCTACGATTCAGTTTAGCTTGACTTTTAATATGTTTCAAAGATTCATGATCAGAATGTATAACAAATTCTTTGGGCCATAAATAATGTTGCCATGTTTCTAAAGTCCGAACAAGAGCATATAATTCTTTATCATAAGTAGAATAATTCAGACTAGGCCCACTCAATTTTTCAGAAAAGTATGCAACAGGTTTGCCATCTTGTAATAACACACCTCCTAATCCAATTTCACTAGCATCACATTCAAGCTCAAAAGTCTTATTAAAATCAGGAAGTTGGTAAAGGAGCATGTGTCAACTTATCTTTCAATACCGTGAAGGCTTCTTCTTGTGCGGTACCCCAAAGAAAAGGCACATCTTTCTTTGTAAGCTCATTGAGAGGTGCAGCAATGGTGCTGAAATCTTTCACAAAACCCCTATAGAATCCAGCGAGGCCAAGAAAACTCCTCACTTGTGTGACCGTTTTGGGCTGCGGCCAACTCTCAATAGCTTCAATCTTGGCTTTATCAACTTCAATTCCCTGTGGAGTAACAACATAGCCAAGAAAAGATACTCGATCGGTGCAAAAGGTGCACTTCCCAAGGTTACCAAACAAACGTGCATCACGTAGAGCAATAAAAACAGCACGTAAATGTTCCAAATGTTCTTTGAAAGATCTGCTATAAATCAATATGTCATCAAAGTAAACTACCACAAATCGTCAATGAAAGCACGTAAAACTTCGTTCATTAATCTCATGAAAGTACTAGGTGCATTAGTTAACCCAAAAGGCATGACTAACCACTCATATAATCCAAACTTAGTTTTAAATGCTGTTTTCCATTCATCTCCCAATTTCATACGAATTTGATGGTAGCCACTACGCAAATCAACTTTGGAGAATATTGTAGTTCTGATTTTGAGCAACCTCATCCTCGTAATCTCCCACATAATCATCCTCCTCCGCATCAGCAGCAGGAGCCACAGAAATATCAACAGCAACACCAACAGTTTGGCCAAACGCAAGAGGAACACGGCTCGCTCGGCGGAGGTCTATTTCGCGATGTGGAGGTAGTGGTTGTTGTTGTTGTTGGAGAGGTACGTTAGGTGCAGCGGGTGGTGGTGGTGGAAGACGTGCGAGCAATTCATTAAACTTGTTATCGAGCTTTGTTTCGAACGTCTTCTCCATGCCATCTATCTTCTCCATGGCCTCTTCAAATCTGTTTAGCACGTCTTGCACCTGTCCACTCATCATTTGCTGAAATTTATCATGCAAATCCTTATTCGTCATGTTCTCCCAGTCAATCTCGTCGGCTTGTGATCCTGGCATGGTTAGCAGCAATAGAAACACACAAGAATATGATCCTACAGACTACGAACAAGTGGTGGTGGTGGGTGCCACAAATCCGTCAAGCAAATCTCAAATTCTTACCAGTTCTTACCCAGCAGCAGGCGGTGATCGGCAACCGTTGTAGTCAAAAACTCTCAAAGCTTGGATAGAGCGATTACCAGGGAGAGTCAAACGCACGACGTAGATGTATGTGGAGCTGGGAAGGCTTATAATATGGTAGCAAAAAGGGTCAGCAATAATCAATTCAGAGATGCAAAGTCGAATAAACGCTCAATGATGGTACTGTGCTGGTCCTAGGCTAGACTGTGCTAGAGACGCGAGCCTAGAACACCAACAAAATCACGGCGCGGCACGTAAACAAGGGAGGAGCACACTCTGAATTTTTTTTTTCTCTTTTTTTTGCACTTTTTTTCCTTTTTTTTTTGCTCCGCAACAAATTTTTTTCGGAAAAGTCTACAAATGGTCTAAAAACTGCCTAGCCAGAATTTTCCAGACTTAGTTTTTTTTTTTGAAATTGGAACTATTTTTCTTCTGTGGATGACTCGAAAATTGGGGAGTCCTTCTCTGTCACGACTCGGAGTATCGCGTGATCTGGAAATCGAGAACAAAGCAACAATTACTGGACTCGGACTATGACTGGTGGCGGAGATGAATCTGGTGGAACTCGGACTGGTGGCGGAGATGAATCTGGTGGAACACGGACATGTGGCGGATATATGTTGTAGGTGAACTCGGATTGGCGTGATGGCGGCGGATATGTGGTGGCGTATATGGATTCGGATTGGCGGTGAATATGTGGTGGTGGTATATGGCAACAACGACGATGATGATGCGGTGGTGATATATGGCAGCGGCGACGTGACAACCTGTGAACAGAACTCGAAACTCTAAAAGACTAGACGCTAAGACCAGCAACTTGACACGAAATGCAACCGCAAATTCAACAAAGCAAATATAGAAAGATTATGCAAAGGCTCAGATTGGTTCGGATGGGATGAACTAACCCTAATTTTTTTGGCTTTTTCGTGGACTATAGGTATGAAGAACAGACTCGATCTAAACTACGAAAAATTGTAAAATCTCACCGAGCAACCTGGAAATCTGATACCACTTGATAGAGGCAAAGGTGTCCCGTCTTTCGATGAGATGATGGATATCGCTTTGGTGGAAGTCGACTTTGACGATCCGACTACGAATGTGC
>NW_021278533.1:0-944 GCF_002162155.2 Triticum dicoccoides | reverse complement strand
CAATTTGGAGTTACAGAATAAAAGTTATGAATTTTTGAAGTTTAAATAATATTCTGGAATTTCCTGATTTAAATTAAATCCAGAAATTATAACTATTGCGCCAGCATGACGTCAGCATGACGTCAGTGGTCAACTGCGGCTGTCTGGGGTCAAACCTGACGTGTGGGGCCCACACGTCAGTGACAGGGGGGTTAAACAGGGTTAAATTAATCCTAATTACTAATTAGTGGCGCTGGGGCCCACTGGTCAGTGTCAGGGGGTTAACTAACAGTGGTTAGCGCTAATCCTAATTAGCCACAGGGCTGGGCCCACCTGTCAGGGACTCAGGGGGGGTCCTGCCGTGGTCAAAGTGGGTCAAACCCACCGGCGACGTGACGCCGGCGAGGCCCGAGACGGCGGCGCGATGCGGGATCGCGCTACAGGGCACGGGCGAGGCCGTTCTTGGGCTCGTTGGAGAGCTCTTGCTCCCGCGCGTCGAACGGTGGTGGTGGTCGAGCCTGGGGTGGCCGGTACCGTCGATGGCGAGCTCGTGAGCGGCGGCCGGAGTTCGGGTGCGGTCGGAGTCGGCGTTGCAGGGGGTTTGGGGAGGCGTTGGTGCGTGCTGCGTGCTCCTAGTGAGGCGTGGAGCACGATAGTGTGCTCGGTTGGGCGCTACGGTGACCGTGGCCACGACGGCGACATCGCCGGCGGCGTGGAGCTCTCGGCCAAGGTGGGGCTAAGGCCTAGAGGTCGAAAGAGACCAGGGGAGAAGGGGGAAACGACTCGGGGGCTCACCGCGGTTGCAGTGGGCGTCGAAGCGGGCTCGGAGACGCGCTGGAGACGGCGAATTCGACGGCGATGATGGTCGGAGCCCGAAGAGGGGAACGGCAACGTGGCGGCGATGCAGGGCTTCCGGAGGCCCGTGAAGCGGTGGGGAGGAAGAGGGGGTTGTGGCGGAGCTTCTG
>NW_021278532.1:0-1100 GCF_002162155.2 Triticum dicoccoides | reverse complement strand
GTTTGAAGGGACTTGCAAGCGACCAGCGGGATTGACAGAGTTGCAAGTCTGCGTGCAGAAAACTAATGAGACTCTCAGAGAGTATATTCAGAGGTGGATCACTTTGCACCACACTGTGGAAAATGTCTCTGATCATCAGGCAGTATGCGCCTTCAAAGACGGCGTCAAGAACAGAGAACTGAGTTTGAAATTTGGTCGAACCGGTGACATGACCTTGAGTCGGATGATGGAGATTGCTACCAAGTACGCCAACGGCGAAGAAGAAGACCGACTCCGAAGCGGCAAGCACAAGCCGAGTCAGTCGGAAAAAGGAAACACCAGTCGGAAACAGAAGCGGAAGGCTGAACCGGCAGCTCCTGGAGAGGCTCTGGCCGTGACTCAAGGAAAGTTTAAGGGGAAACCAAAAGGATCCTAGAACCCCAAGAAGGTAAAGGATAAAGAAGGGAACGACGTGATGGATATGCCGTGTCACATTCACACGAAGAAAGATGAAGAGGGGAATATCATTTACCCAAAGCACACCACTCGCCAATGTCGACTCCTGATCCAGCAGTTTCAGGGAAAACAGTCTCAGGACAAGGAGAAGGAATCGGACAAGGCCGAAGACAAAGAAAACAGTGAGGGAGGATATCCGCATATCAACTCCACTCTGATGATCTTTGCAGATGTGGAAAGCAGAAGTCGACTGAAAGTGATTAACCGAGAGGTGAACATGGTTGCCCCAGCAAAGGCAAATTATCTGAAGTGGTCTCAAACACCCATCACATTCGACCAATCTGATCACCCGACTCATATTGCCACCCCCGGGAGGCAAGCTTTGGTGGTCGATCCAGTTGTCGAAGGCACTCGACTGACAAAGGTGCTGATGGATGGTGGAAGTGGGCTGAACTTATTGTATGCAGACACATTGAAAGGTATGGGCATTCCGATGTCCCGACTGAGCACTAGTAACATGAGCTTCCATGGAGTTATACCAGGGAAGAAGGCCGAGTCACTCGGCCAGATAGCTTTGGACGTAGTGTTTGGTGATTCGAAGCATTTTCGCAAAGAAAAGTTGACGTTTGAGGTCGTGGATTTTCAAAGTGCATATCATGCCATTT
>NW_021278531.1:0-1082 GCF_002162155.2 Triticum dicoccoides | reverse complement strand
GCATGGTGTGCCAAATACTATTGTTTCAGATCATGATACTAAATTTCTTAGCCACTTTTGGAGATGTTTATGGGCTAAGTTGGGGACTAAACTGCTTTTTAGTACTACTTGTCACCCCCAAACTGATGGACAAACTGAAGTAGTCAATAGAACGTTGTCTACTATGCTTAGGGCTGTTTTGAAGAATAATAAGAAAATGTGGGAGGAATGCTTGCCTCATATTGAATTTGCTTATAATCGTTCATTGCATTCTACTACTAAGATGTGCCCTTTTGAAGTTGTGTATGGTTTCCTAGCTCGTGCACCTATTGATTTGTTGCCTCTTCCATCTTCGGAGAAGGTTAATTTTGATGCTAAACAACGTGCTGAATTGATTTTAAAAATGCATGAGTTAACTAAGGAAAACATTGAGCGTATGAATGCTAAATATAAACTTGCTGGAGATAAGGGTTGAAAACATGTTGTGTTTGCACCTGGAGATCTTGTTTGGTTACATTTGCGTAAGGATAGATTTCCTGATTTGCGCAAATCAAAGCTAATGCCACGTGTTGATGGTCCCTTTAAGGTGTTAGAGAAAATAAATGATAATGCATATAAACTTGAGCTGCCTGCAGATTTTGGGGTTAGTCCCACTTTTAACATTGCAGATTTGAAGCCTTATTTGGGTGGGGAGGATGAACTTCCGTCGAGGACGACTTCATTTCAAGAAGGGGAGGATGATGAGGACATCAATACAATTGTTACACCCACAGCCCCTGCTGCTATACATACTGGACCAATTACTAGAGCTCGTGCACGCCAACTAAATTACCAGGTACTTTCGTTTCTTGGTAATGATTCTAATGTTCATGAGAATATGATGCTGCCTAAATTGGATACATTTATTTTGCTTACAAATGAAGGGCCTAGCTTGGAGAAGGATGAACATTGGAGCAAGAACAAGCATGGAGATGATGGCATGCGCAAGGGGAACAAGAACGGAGTTACAAGTGATGATTTCAGGACTTTGAAGCCACCATAATGGGTGCATGAAGCCTTGGACGAAATATACAAGATGCCACTTCATAAATTTCGTCCCGAGG
>NW_021278530.1:0-932 GCF_002162155.2 Triticum dicoccoides | reverse complement strand
TAGCAATCATCACACGCGGAGATTTGCATTCTCTCGCATAATGACCTCCTCCCTTACAACGACGACAAATAATATCACTTGTGTGCCCTGTTGATGCCATGGAAGAAGAAGAACGATGTGCAGGCCCCGCAGGTGCGCTCTTGGCAGATAATGGTGGTTGTGCCTGTTTTCTTGTATCACGGCTGGAGGTGGCACCGGATGGAGGTGCTGGTGCAGTTGAAGTAGAAGATGCACGTGGTGTCCATGATGAAGGTCGGCCTGCAGAAAAGTTAGTTCGCCCCAATGCTTGTCGATCCTGCACTTCACGTTCAGTTTTACAAGCAAGATGGAATAAACGAGTGATATTAGTATACTCCTTATAGTCTAGAATGGTCTGAATCTCTCTATTTAATCCACCCAGAAAACGTGCAAGCATAGCTTCATTCTCCTCAACAATACCACATCTAATCATGCCAGTTTGTAATTTCTGATAATATTCCTCTACAGAATTTTTTCCTTGTCTTAAACGCTGCAATTTTTGAAGCAATTCACGTTGATAATATGGTGGAACCCAACGCGTACGCATAGCAGTTTTCAAAGCAGCCCAAGTAGTTGGAATAGGATATAATCTACAATGTTCAGACCACCATACACATGCAAAACTAGTGAAAGCACAAACGGCAGCAGCAACTCGTCTCTCCTCAGGATATTGTAAACATGTAAATCGTTGTTCAGTTTCTAACTCCCAAGTAAGATATATATCAGGAACATATCTACCCTCAAATGGTGGAATATTCAATTTCAGTTTAGGAATATGGACATCATCTCGTACCTGAGGTGGTGGTGCAGGCCTACCATTACGAATATATACCTGAGGTCGACCTGCGGGTGGTGGTACAGGTGGCTGCACGTAGTGTTGATTTTGATCAACCTCATCCTCATAATCTCCCACA
>NW_021278529.1:0-923 GCF_002162155.2 Triticum dicoccoides | reverse complement strand
ATTGAATGGGAGTTCGACATAAAAAATATATTTGCTTCCCATAATTTCGATGAACATAAAAAGGTTAAGGTTGCGGTTGGTTCTTTCACTGGTTATGCTTTGGTTTGGTGGAGTGAATATTGTCGGTTACACCCTGATTATATACCTACTACTTGGGATGATTTGAAACTTGCCATGCGACATACTTTCGTCCCTGCTTATTATACTCGTGACATGATTAAGAAGTTGCAACACTTAAAACAAGGTAGTGAAACTGTAACAAAATATTATGATGATTTACAAACTACCTTGTTGCGTTCCTCTTTAGAAGAAAGTGAAGATGATTTTATGGATAGATTTTGGGGAGGATTAAACCGTGATATTCAAGAGATACTAATTCATGAAGAGTGTTATCCTATGGACCATTTGTTTCATCTTGCTTGCAAAGCTGAACAGGAAATAAAACAACGTGTTGGCCATGAGGAGAACAAGCGCACGGTGCACATTCCAAGAGTTGATATGATTGTTCCTTCAACTACTAGGCATACTATGACAACCACATCCGTTGCTGTGAAGACTACATCACCTCCACCATGTGACACATCGCCCCCGAGAGTGGCTACATCATTTGAGTTGATCATAAGAGGTAATGACAAAGGTACTGATCTTCCATCTCTACATGAGAATGATGAATGCCTTGTCAATTTGAATGCACCATCTGATGAGCTACCCACTACTTTGATCACACCACCTATTTTAGAGGACTACGTTGATAATTTGACTTTGCCATGTGATCAAACAACTGAAATACCAACAATTTTGAGTGCACCCATTGAATTAACTATTGATGCAAAAGAACCAATGTTTAATCATTTTGATATGACCTCTAATCTTGGTGATGATTCTGTGTTGAATGACTTATTGCATGTTTGCTTATTTAAGCA
>NW_021278528.1:6442-12941 GCF_002162155.2 Triticum dicoccoides | reverse complement strand
CAATAATAGAGCAAAAGTATTTCAACAACCATTTCAATGTACAACATAAAACATTACCAAATAATTATCACATTTCTATGATCCTTATTTACCCTTAAACCACTTAGCATACCAAGTGAATGGGTTGTATTTGTACCTGGGAGACTGATGATCGCGGAGCATCGGTATGTCCCTGGCATATTAATGCAGCGCCCATGCATGCATGGATGAACTGGTTGCTTGCACTCGTCGATATCTGAGAGGCAGAGAAAAATAAATTCAAAAGGACAGGGACGTCATAAATAAAAACGTTTGCCGGGTAAATTCAAAGTGCAGTTGAAGCCTCCCAATGATGAGGACACGAGAAAACCAACAATTAGAAGGAGGAGAAAATATTCCACTGACAGAAAAAGTTCGGTACAGCTGGCTCGTCTTGGAAGGTTGGACCACTACGTTGCCACATGACTCCAGGTCGCAGCTGTTTATTTCAGACTTTCTCATGTGGAAGTTGGAAAAGCAAGAGTGCATAAATCTACATTGCTATTCCCAAAAAATGATTTTCTTGAGAACTCTACATTGCTACAAGACTTTTTGGATATGAGCTAGTCTAAGAAAATGAAAGAGAGGAAATACCGAGAATGGATTTTCTACCATGCACCGTATATGTCATGCATGGATACTCCCTTATCTGGACCATTAAGTTTGGCATCAGATTTGTGCCATCTCTGTATAGCAATTTCTCGTTTTCGTTTCACCCAAACAAGAAAGCATTTGAACATGAAACTTATTGGTAAGTCAGTGTCACACAAGTACTCTATTCGGAGCATCTCCAACAGGTGCATTCGCGCCCTAAAATAGTTTTAGCTCGCCAATGTAGCACTTTTAGTGCGCCGGACCCAACATTGCTTTAGCAGATGCCCAAAAAATCACGCCCAAAAGAACAAATAGTGTAAATTGTGAAGCGCGCGCAATCCGGCGCCTCAAATTTGCAGCTTTTGATAGCGTTTTTCAGCGCGCGTCCAAGCCTTTTTTGCGCGCGCACTGTTTTACAGCTTCTGCTGGAGCTGTCCGGCGCCCAAAAAATACGAATTTTAGCATGCGGCCCAGTTTTTGGGCGCCTGTTGGAGATGCTCTCAGGAAATGCACCCAAAAATTCGAGGTTGATATAGAAAAAACTGAGAATTTTCACAATGCAGGTATGGCAAAAAGGAAGAAGAGTAAATGCCAATGGATGAAAAACAATGAAAAAGGGAAGTCGAAAGAGTCGTGGTACCTTGGCACCCATGCAGGATATAAGGGTTGCCTTCGTATCCATCCGAGCAGTTGCACCTTACTGGGTATGAGGGTGGTGCGTCGCTGCCTGCGCCAACGGCGACGATGAAAGCAAAGCTGTTGAGGCTGATGCATCTCCAACCAGATGGAGAAGAGAAATCCGAGACGACCAAGCCATAATCGCGTTCCAGATCAAGCCACCATTGCAACACGGTGGGTACCTTGGTCACCTTGGTATGAGCGAAAGTGCTATTTTGCATGGCGCCTACGTTTGTCCCGCTGAACCACTCGCGGTCGACAATGAACGCGCCCCCATATGTGGGAGTGGTATCATCCACCTGCTGGTCCAAATCCTTGACTTGCACCTCGTACGTGGGCAAACCCCAGGCGATGGTCGTCCGGCAGCAGCCGACGCCCGAGCACGAGGTATCACTTAGATCTGGCGCACTCGAATTGTCACACCGCGTGGCGCATACGCTGACGTAGCTGGCATTCTGAGGACCGTCAATGAGGGAGGCGATGAGGTCGCAGCCGATTACCACGAAGAAGTTGTGCTCCGGTGACATCGCGAGTACGCTGCCATCCTTTACGCCGGCGGACCACGAGCCGTTGATGTTCTTGACCATCTTGCTCTGGACACGCACCGTGCTGTTTGCCAGTGAGATGGCGTCCACTTCCACGTCGTCGCTTAGGAACAGCTTGGGCGGATGGCGCGTCTCGTCGCAGGCGAGGCTGAAGCCCTTGTGGAAACATCCTGGCCGGAAGCCGAAAGGGTAGGGGACGGTGACGGAGCCGCAGGCCTCCGGGCAGCCAGGCAAGGCTACTGGGACAGCGGCAACTGTTGGCACGAGGAGCTCAAGGGCCATCAGTACTACTACTACTACTACTAGCACCCTCGTTGGCATGAGGAGATTTGGGTGTGGCTGTGGGGAAGGAACGGAGGGAAGAAGAAGCTTAAGGGTCATCTTCTCCTGCAACTTGAGCTCTCCTCACTTGCCGTTATGAATTATTAGCTAGACTAGATGTACGTACGCTTGGTGATACTCGATCGTACTCGTAATCAATCTCTTGTTTTTTTTTTTTGAGTATCAATCAATCTCTTGTTATGTAGACGAAATAAATGCTGGGCCGGGTCTCCACGGTTGATTTCAAAGTCCGCCCCAACTAGTCAAAGTAGGCCACTCTCACTCACTAGCTAGTTGCCTTTGGTCTTGTCTTATATCGCATGTAGAAAAAGTCTAGTCTTCTCAGTTGACTTCAACTCCGACCAGGTAAAGTGGTACTCCCTCCGTCCGGAAATACTTGTCGGGGAAATGGATGTATCTAGACGTATTTTAATTCTAGATACACATCCAATTTTATCCATTTGTACAACAAGTATTTCCGAACGGAGGGAGTAGTAGGAAACGAGTGTGGCATAATCAGTGTTTTGTTTTGTGTGGAAACTCAAGCTCGGGTCCAGGTCCAACTTGGCTAGTGTGTTCGGTAGGTTGGTTAAGACCTTGCTGACGGTTCCCGCTTGCGCTGGTCGTCGGCTAGGGGCTGACTCGGCCTCGACGGGCGGAATGGGGTGGAGAGCGAAAGAAGAACGTACCTCGATGCAGCTCCACCCCGCCTAGGCGCCATTGACCTATGTACATATAGTTTTTTTGAAAAGTCAAAAACATTTACTCCCTCTGTTTCTAAATACAAGGCTTTTTAGAGATTTGATACATAGTACATTTGGATGTATCTAGACCTATTGTAAAGTGTAGACTCACTCATTTTGCTTTGAATGTTGTCTGTATTAAAATCTGTAAAATGGCTTATATTTAGGAACGGAAGGAATAGGAAACATCAACTGGGCACCAAATTAACAGGTTAGTTTAGAAAAATAATACAAATTACTGTAAAAAAGTATTTAAAATTGACATTACAATTGTATGAAACAAAAAATATTATAAATACGTTTGAGACTACCAGATTCTTCATTGCTTTGTCAGAGTGGACTGAAGGAGTCAAAGCACTTTTGTGCTCTTCCTAGCGGAGTTATGAATGTTACTGCCATCTTTACGCAACACCTTCTTGTCCACTATGGTTGCTTTCTTCTAGGGATTTCTATGAAATAGCATCATGATTAGCAAAGTTACTTTGGAGCAAAAGCTTTCTATGAAATATTAAGGGCCGCTTACTTTTAGATAGGATTGTTAGTCTTCGTGAAATCGTCCACAACCTATGCTCTAATGGGATCAACACTATCATTCTTAATGTATGATTATGTTAGTTGGTCTTTTCTCCGAGGCATGCTTTTGGCCAAAGGCTTTTTTATATTCATCGAATCATCGTGCCATGCAGTTGGTCAGTGGTGGTGGGTCCCTTCTTCGCTAATGAGAGGTGGCTTAGGAAAGCCGATCCAATTTCCCCACGCTTCTTTAGTTTTGTAGATAGATGATTCTCTCTCCTGCATCCTGTATATAAATATATATATATAATAAGAGAATTAAAGTGGCTAAGCTATCGCTCACGCCGTGCAATCCGTTGTAGGAGTCGACGGTTGCCACGTGTTTTGGTTTTTTTTTTTTGCCGATAACTGCCACACGCGTGGTGTATCGGGTGGTTGTGCCGCACGCCTCGTGTGGCATTGATAGAAACCCGCCCGCACGACCGCGTCCGGGCGCGCAAAGACACAGCCCGCACGTCCGGTGTGTGGCAAACCTGCCCGCACGACCCCGTCCGGGCCAGACGACCCCGCTGGCCGCACGACCCAGCCGTTCCCGGCCTCCGATCGATCCCCACTCCCGACTGCCGCCATCGTCCCCCACCTCTCAAACCCCTACCTCCATCGCCGGCCTTCTCTGGTTGCCATGGCAACCAGAGTAGATCCGTAGGGCCTTCCCACCGCAAACCACACCCCAACCCTCCCCCACCCCCCGCCCCCCACTCCAACCCCGCCCTCCAAGGACGATCAGCTAAAAGCAGGTGAAATCTCCCGATCTCCTACTGCTTCTCATCCTTCTTTTGGGCAGAAAATTGCAAATTTACCGATGAAGGTGGCCACTGGATCCACGCTATAGGGGTAAAACACTACATGGTTCTGTGTGTCTTCGCATTTGCCAAGCAGAATACACCAGATCTGTCATGTACTACGCTTGAGATTAGCTTAAGTTCTTAGTTCGCTTGACGCAAGTAGTTGGTAATGAAATTGATGCATAGGAATCCCTAAAAAGGGAGATAAATGACAAATTTGGAATAAAGGGGGTGGGAAAAATCAATTGCCACTTGTGTCTAACGTCAGTTGCCACCTTTCGTTGTCGTTAACTGCCACCATGTTAACCTGTTGCTTGCCATCCTATTGTAGTTGCTGTTGCCATCGAATCAAACAGATAGCTAGCACCCAGATTTTAGAAAAGGAGAGTGGATGTGCATGTCCTACTTGCCGTGATGTGTTGGTTGCCTACGCATGAAAATTGACAGCACTGACGTGTTATCTTCTACGTGCAAGCAGCAGAAGAATACAATTTTTGTGGATTGTTGATGTGTTCTTGTTCGTGCAGTGATTGAGAACACATTGGCAGAAACGAGACGCGAAAAGAATGAATCACGAAGATGGCGCTGATCCTTGGGGTTCTCAAAGGCCAAAAACGCCCCCTTGGGATGCATCAGAGTACAGTCAACTCATTTCTGCAGGGCCATTGCTGCCACTACTAGAACAATACGCAGGCATTGGTATGATGCATGATAACAAAGAAAAGAACATTTGCCATGTTCGCGACGATGAAGATGACATTCTACTTATGTCCTATACTGTCATTTTTTCGCAGGTTCTTATGACCAAAACACACTCAGGGGGGCTCCATGGCAAGTTCAGTCATAGGACGCTAACACTAACAAATGTACGGGCAGCTAACTTCAACTAGCTAATGTGGCAAATCAAGGTAACACATACGAAAAAGAACACATACTGGTCTGGATATGAAAAATAAACTTGCAAAGGTTTGCAAAAGACTCACGAGTTATGTCGGGAAAAAATGCAGAGCCTTCATGCAGCACGTGACATCAGGCGGCACCCATGTACCTGCCATCGACGTCATACACAGGTGAGTCCATAAAAAGTGAAGTTGCGGACGGTGAATTAGCAGAAGGAGCATATTTGACAACTGCAGTTGCCATGACTGTACAACTGCAATTGCCATGAATAAATAACTGCAGTTGTCATCCCTGGACAATTGTAGTTGACCCCACTGGACAACTGTAGCTGCCATGAAGGAACAACTGCAGTTGCCATGACTGAACAACTGCAGTTGCCATGCCAGGACAACTGCAATTGCCATGCCTGGACAACTGCAGTTGCCATACCAGGACAAACTGCAGTTGCCATGTATTGACCAACTACTACCATGCTTACAGGTTATTACGGTGGTGGTACCCCGGCAAACGTCTCGTGGCAAGCTTCACAGATTGCAGATAGAGCACGTCAATTTGGTGTGACAAACCACACAAGATGGGCACATGCAGCACAACAAGGTAAGGAAAAATTGAACCACAAAAGAGCATTGCGTTTGTTTTTGTGGCAATAGCATGTGACAAAAAGAAGATTTGTAGCAGTGATGGTGGAAAAAATCAAGCATAAAACGCTAACAAGTGGTTGTGTGCAATGAGTCATATATTGTCTTCGGAATTTGCCAACTGCTAAAAGCATGTGTGCAGCACTAATGGTTGATCGCATTTGCCTAATGAGCTCAAGCCTAGAATGCAAAGTTTTGATGCTAGAACACACCGGTTGCCATGTATTTGTAGCAGTATTTGCCATGTATGTAGGACTGCAGCTGCCATGCATATAAAATCAAGGTTTTCGTACTGAAAGGAGCTGGTTGCCATGCATTGGCAACAGTAGTTGCCATGTTTGTTGGACTGTAGCTGCCATGACGGGACAACTACAGTTTCCATGCATGTCCACCTGCAGACTCACGGCTTGCTGTTTGAATGATGGCATGCCAAATCACTTGAAGTTGATGTGCTCTGTTACGATAAACATGTTATTCAAGCAAAATCTTACGCTCGTACCTATTTTTTCTATTACAGGGCCTACAACTACAGTGAACAGCGGCACGGGGACATCTACTGTGGGGAGCTCTGAGCGCACGGAAGACGCGTTCCACCAGCCAGCCGACAATCATGCCGCAAAAAATGCCGAGTCAGAGTTGGAAATGGCAATCATTTCAGCAATGCTGACAAGCACCCCTCTGAACACAAGTGATACGTCTCCAAC
>NW_021278528.1:3962-6432 GCF_002162155.2 Triticum dicoccoides | reverse complement strand
TATCTATAATTTTTGATTGCTCCATGCTACTTTATCTATTGTTTTGGAGTATAATGGGCTTTATTTTCCACTTTTATATTATTTTTGGGACTAACCTATTAACCGGAGGCCCAACCCAGAATTGCTGTTTTTTGCCTATTTGAGTATTTCGAAGAAACAGAATATCAAACGGAGTCCAAAAGGATTGAAACCTTTGGGAACGTGATCTTCTCACCGAACGTGATCCAAGAGACTTGGACCCTACTCCAAGAAGCACCAGAGGCGGTCACGAGGGTGGAGGGCGCGCCCCCCTGGGCGCGCCCCCTACCTCGTGGGCCCCCTGACGCTCCACCGACGTACTCCTTCCTCCTATATATACCTACGTACCGCCATAGACCAGATACGGAGCCAAAAACCTAATTCCACCGCCGCAACTTCCTGTATCCATGAGATCCCATCTTGGGGCCTGTTCCGGAGCTCCGCCGCAGAGGGCATCCACCACGGAGGGCTTCTACATCAACACCATAGCCCCTCCGATGAAGTGTGAGTAGTTTACTTCAGACCTTCGGGTCCATAGCTAGTAGCTAGATGGCTTCTTCTCTCTTTTTGGATCTCAATACAATGTTCTCCCCCTCTCTCGTGGAGATCTATTCGATGTAATCTTCGTTTTGCGGTGTGTTTGTTGAGACCGATGAATTGTGGGTTTATGATCCAGCTTATCTATGAATAATATTTGAATCTTTTCTGAATTCTTTTATGTATGATTGAGTTATCTTTGCAAGTCTCTTCGAATTATCCGTTTGGTTTGGCCAACTAGATTGGTAGTTATTGCAATGGGAGAAGTGCATGGCTTTGGGTTCAATCTTGCGGTGTCCTTACTCAGTGACAGAAAGAGTTGCAAGGCACGTATTGTATTGTTGCCATCGAGGATAACAAGATGGGGTATTTATTATATTGCATGAATTTATTCCTCTACATCATGTCATCTTGCTTAAGGTGTTACTCTATTTTTAACTTAATACTCTAGATGCATGCTGGATAGCGGTCGATGAGTGGAGTAATAGTAGTAGATGCAGAATCGTTTCGATCTACTTGTCTCGGACGTGATGCCTATATACATGATCATACCTAGATAACCTCATAACTATGCTCGATTCTATCAATTGCTCAACAGTAATTTGTTCACCCACCGTAGAATACTTATGCTCTTGAGAGAAGCCACTAGTGAAACCTATGGCCCCCGAGTCTATTCTCATCATATCAATCTCCATCACTTTATTTACTTGCTTTGCTTTTACTTTTTACTTTGCATCTTTATACCAAAAAATACCAAAAATATTATCTCTATCAGATCTCACTCTTGTAAGTGACCGTGAAGGGATTGACAACCCCTAATCGCGTTGGTTGCGAGTAGCTATCGTTTTGTGCAGGTATGAGGGACTTGCGCGTGACCTCCTACTGGATTGATACCTTGGTTCTCAAAAACTGAGGGAAATACTTACGCTACTGTGCTGCATCATCCCCTCCTCTTCGGGGAAAACCAACGCAAGCTCGAGACGTAGCAAGAAGGATTTCTGGTGCCGTTGCCGGAGAGGCTTACGCAAAAGTCAGCATACCAAGTACCCATCACAATCCCTATCTCTCGCATTACATTATTTGCCATTTGCCTCTCGTTTTCCTCTCCCCCACTTCACCCTTGCCGTTTTATTCGCCCTCTCTTTTCCGTTTGTCTTGCCTTGATGTCTTTCTTGGCTCGTTTGCTTGAAATAGTTGGGTATTTATTCCTAAACAATGAAGCCAATATCTTTGGATTCTGATCCGCTTGCCAATCTTTTTAAGAGATCCAATTATGATGAACCAATTCCTAGTGATTTGGATGCACTATATTATCTTTATAAGGTTTTGCCTAAAATCCGTGAAGTGACTCACGATAGATATTTGAATAAAAAGCATGATTGGAATGATTTTATTATAAATTCTTTTAATATCAATTGTGCTAATAAGATGCAAAACCCTAAGCTTGGGGATGCTAGTTTTGCTATGTCTACTACTTGTTGCAATGATCATGATTGCGGTGATTCTTCTTATGATCTTGAAAATTTATTTAAGCCCCATGATGAATATGAGGTTGATAATATTGTTTGCAATAATGAAAGTGGGTTCGGAAGAGTGTCAACTTTAGATCCCACATATTTGGAGAATATTCAATCTTATGAAATTTTTGATAAAAGTGGGCTTGGAGAAATCATGACTTTAGTTAATGATAATCCCACTAGTTTGGAAGAGTGTCAACTTCACATGCATGTGGATCGTGTTGAGAATATGTTATGCGATAGCTATTATGTTGAATTTTCTTATGATCCTACATGTAATTATTATGAGAGAGGAAAATATGGTTATAGAAATATTCATGTTACTAAATTACCTCTCTTATGTTGAGATTGCTATCGTTCCTTTCCGCATCCTGCATATGCTAGTTTTTGCTTGCTAT
>NW_021278528.1:2033-3291 GCF_002162155.2 Triticum dicoccoides | reverse complement strand
TGATAATTTGTTTTTCTATAAGATGCCTATGCATAGGAAGTATGTTAGACTTAAGTGTGTTTGTCACATGTTTTATGATGCTCTCTTTGTGCTTCAATTCTTGTCTTTCTTGTGAGCATCATTGAAATATCATTGCTATGATAATTTGTTTTTCTATAAGATGCCTATGCATAGGAAGTATGTTAGACTTAAGTGTGTTTGTCACATGTTTTATGATGCTCTCTTTGTGCCTCAATTCTTGTCTTTCTTGTGAGCATCCTTGAAATATCAATGCCTAGCTAAAAAGGCTTTAAACAAAAGCGCTTGTTGGGAGACAACCCAATATTTTTCCTTGCTGCTTAGTAATAAATAATCCATCTAGATCCTGTTTAGAAGTGGTTTTATCTTTTAATTAGTGTTTGTGCCAAGTTAAACCTATTAGATCTTCTTGGAAGATAGTTATTTGATCTTGCTGTAATTTCCAGAATCTTTGCGCTCAGTGCCCGAATTGTTAAAAATCACCAGAACGTGATAAAATAGTGATTCCAATTGCTGCTGATCAATAAACAAATTTCCCAGATCGTCTAAGTTTGGTAGAATTTTTTTGGGTTCCAGAAGTTTGCGTTAGTTACAGATTACTTCAGACTGTTCTGTTTTTGACAGATTCTGTTTTGCGTGTGTTGTTTGCTTATTTTGATGAATCTATGGGTAGTAAAATAGTTTATAATCCATAGAGAAGTTGGAATACAGTAGGTTTAACACCAATATAAATAAAGAATGAGTTCATTACAGTACCTTAAAATAGTCTTTTGTTTTCTTTCTCTAACGGAGCTCACGAGATTTCTATTGAGTTTTGTGTTGTGAAGTTTTCAAGTTTTGGGTGAATTCTTTTGATGGATTATGGAACAAGGAGTGGCAAGAGCCTAATCTTGGGGATACCCATGGCACCCCCAAGATAATCCAAGGACACCAAAAAGTCAAAGCTTGGGGATGCCCCGGAAGGCATCCCCTCTTTCGTCCACTTACATCGGTAATTTAGTTGGAGCTATATTTTTATTCACCAACATGATATGTGTTTTGCTTGGAGCGTCTTGTATTATTTGCGTCTTTGCTTGTTAGTCTACCACAATCATATTTGCTGTACACACCTTTTGAGAGAGCCATATATGATTTGGAATTTTTTAGAATACTCTATGTGCTTCACTTATATCTTTTGAGCTTGATAGTTTTGCTCATAGTGCTTCACTTATATCTTTTGAGCGTGATAATTTTTGCTCTA
>NW_021278528.1:0-1931 GCF_002162155.2 Triticum dicoccoides | reverse complement strand
TGCTTCACTTAGATTATTTTGAGAGTCGTTAATAGCATGGTAATTTGCTTAATGTTAATATACTTGGTACTCAAGATATGTGAAACTTTCTTTTGAGTGCGTTGAATACTAAGATAAGTTTGATGCTTGATAATTGTTTTGAGATATGAAGACGGTGATATTAGAGTCATGCTAGTTGAATAGTTGTGAATTTAAAGAATACTTCTGTTGAAGTTTGTGATTCCCGTAGCATGCACGTATGGTGAACCGTTATGTGATGAACTCGGAGCATGATTTATTTATTGATTGTCTTCCGAGTGGCGGTCGGGGACGAGCGATGGTCTTTTCCTACCAATCTATCCCCCTAGGAGCATGCGCGTAATACTTTGCTTTGATAACTTCTAGATTTTTGCAATAAGTATATGAGTTCTTTATGACTAATGTTGAGTCCATGGATTATACACACTTTTTCCCATCCTTCCACCATTGCTAGCCTCTCTAATACCGCGCACTTTTCGCCGGTATCATACACCCACGATATACCTTCCTCATAATAGCCACCATACCTACCTATTATGGCAATTCCATAGCCATTCCGAGATATATTGCCATGCAACTTTTCACCGTTCCGTTTATTATGACACGCTCCATCATTGTCATATTGCTAGCATGATCATGTAGTTGACATCGTATTTGTGGCAAAGCCACCATTCATAATTCTTTCATACATGTCAATCATGTATCATTGCATATCCCGGTACACCGCCGGAGGCATTCACATAGAGTCATATTTTGTTCTAAGTATCGAGTTGTAATTGTTGAGTTGTAAGAAAAATAAAAGTGTGATGATCATCATTATTAAAGCATTATCCCAAGTGAGGAAAGGATGATGGAGACTATGATTCCCCCACAAGTCGGGATGAGACTCCGCACAACAAATAAAAAAAAAGAGGCCATAAAAAAGAGAAAAGGCCCAAAAAATGAGAGAAAAAGAGAAAAGGGACAATGTTACTCTCCTTTTACCATACTTGTGCTTCAAAGTAGCACCACGATCTTCATGATTGAGAGTCTCTCATTTTGTCACTTTCATATACTAGTGGGAATTTTTCATTATAGAACTTGGCTTGTATATTCCAATGATGGGCTTCCTCAAATGCCCTAGGTCTTCGTGAGCAAGCGAGTTGGATGCACACCCACTTAGTTTCTTTTGTTGAGCTTTCATATACTTATAGCTCTAGTGCATCCGTTGCATGGCAATCCCTACTCACTCACATTGATATCTATTGATGGGCATCTCCATAGCCCATTGATACGCCTAGTTGATGTGAGACTATCTTCTCTCCTTTTGTCTTCTCCACAACCACCATTCTATTCCACATATAGTGCTATATCCATGGCTCACGCTCATGTATTACGTGAAGATTGAAAAAGTTTTGAAAATGTTAAAGTATGAAACAATTGCTTGGCTTGTCATCGGGGTTGTGCATGATTTAAATACTTTGTGTGGGGAAGATGGAGCATAGCTAGACCATATGATTTTGTAGGGATAACTTTCTTTGGCCGTATTATTTTGAGAAGACATAATTGCTTTGATTAGTATGCTTGAAGTATTATTATTTTTATGTCAATATGAACTTTTGTCTTAAATCTTTCGGATCTGAATATTCATACCATGATTAAGAAGATTTACATTGAAATTATGTCAAAGTATCACTCCGCATCAAAAATTCTCTTTTTATCATTTACCTACTCGAGGACGAGTAGGAATTAAGCTTGGGGATGCCTGATACGTCTCCAACGTATCTATAATTTTTGATTGCTGCATGCTACTTTATCTATTGTTTTGGACTATAATGGGCTTTATTTTCCACTTTTATATTATTTTTGGGACTAACCTATTAACTGGAGGCCTAGCCCAGAATTGCTGTTTTTTTTGCCTATTTCAGTATTTC
>NW_021278527.1:0-1264 GCF_002162155.2 Triticum dicoccoides | reverse complement strand
GTCACATTATGAACTAAATCGGTCTGACCGAGTTGTATGATTCGGTCCCACCAAGTTTGGTGATTTGTGTGTAATGGTTAGATTTTGTGTGGAGGCTATATATACCCCTCCACCCACTCTTCATTCGTGGATAGAGCCATCAGAACATGCCTACACTTCCAACATACATTTTCTGAGAGAGAACCACCTACACTTGTGTTGAGGTCAAGATACTTCATTCCAACCACATAAATCTTGATCTCTAGCCTTCCCCAAGTTGCTTTCCACTCAAATCATCTTTCCACCAAATCCTATCCTATGAGAGAGAGTTGACTGTTGGGGAGACTATCATTTGAAGCACAAGAGCAAGGAGTTCATCATCAACACACCGTTTGTTACCTCTTGGAGAGTGGTGTCTCCTAGATTGGTTAGGTGTCACTTGGGAGCCTCCGTCAAGATTGTGGAGTTGAACCAAGGAGTTTGTACGGGCAAGGAGATCGCCTACTTCGTGAAGATCTACCCTAGTGAGGCAAGTCCTTCATGGGCGATGGCCATGGTGGGATAGACAAGGTTGCTTCTTCGTGGACCCTTCGTGGGTGGAGCCCTCCGTGGACTCGTGCAACCGTTACCCTTCGTGGGTTGAAGTCTCCATCAACGTGGATGTACGATAGCACCACCTATCAGAACCACGCCAAAAATCTCCGTGTCTCCAATTGCGTTTGCACACTCCAATCCCATCCCTTTACATTCTTGCAACTTGCATGACTTACTTTCCGCTGCTCATATACTCTTGTCATGCTTGCTTGAGATGTATTGTGAATGTTCAAACTTGTGCCAAAACTCCACTTCAACTTAAAGAAATTAAAAACTGCAACTTTTCTTGCTAAGAGACTATTCACCCCCTCTAGACACCTCTTCTCGATCCTACAATCCTGCAACTAACTCATTAGTCACATTGCTTTCAAGGCTTATAGTGATGTGCATTACCAAGAGGGCCCAGAGATACCTCTCCGATACTCGGAGTGACAAATCCTAATCTCGATCTATGCCAACTCAACAAACACCATCGGAGACACCCTGTAGAGCATCTTTATAATCACCCAGTTACGTTGTGACGCTTGATAGCACACAAGGTGTTCCTCCAGTATTTGGGAGTTTCATAATCTCATAGTTAGAGGAATATGTATAAGTCATGAAGAAAGCAATAGCAATAAAACTAAACGATCATAATGCCAAGCTAACGGATGGGTCTTGTCCATCACATCATTCTCTAATGATGTGATCC
>NW_021278526.1:0-1304 GCF_002162155.2 Triticum dicoccoides | reverse complement strand
GCCAAGGGGGGGGGGGAATGGGCCAGGGGGGGAAGGGGCCAAGTGGGGAGGGGGAATGGGCCAGGGGGAATGGGCCAGGGGTTTTCCCTTCCCCCCCCTTTTTTGTCTTTCCTTTTTCTTTTATTATTTCTCTTTTCTGTTTTTAGTTTACTTAAAATGCCAAAGCATTTTACCAAAATTACTGCACCCCACCATAATTAGGTTAGCTATTTTAGACAACCCCCGAACATTTTTAGTCTTTGTTTTGAAACCTTTTATCTTTGCTTTTGTTTTGATTTTGAATTCGAACCGGTTTCGAACTAACGCGAGTTTATCCACAGTAACCGAGGTGACGTGGCAACATTAGTGGGGATTACTGTAGCATAATTACCCGGGCGTCACAATTCTCCTCCACTACAAGAAATCTCGTCCCGAGATTTAAGAGGGAAGTAAGGGGAAAGTTCTGGTTACGATATTCTAACGGATCTTCTCGACGAAGTTAGTTCCTTTCGTTGATGTCTTCAATCCTTTATTCCGATGCATCATGATAAACTCGCCACCATTTCTTCGTGAACTCCATCGTACTTATGAATAGGTAAGGGGTAGCTCTACAATGCAAGGATGTTATAAGTGAAAATCATCTGGGGGTATCCCCAGAATGAACTTATGAGTATCTCGCGAGTTGAACAAACGACACACATCGAGAGCAAAGTAAGACAGGGCGATAAGAAGTTTCAAGCGGATAGGCAATCGTTCATTGCCTGAAGCAGGGTGCGAAAGGGTTCAGAGCAACGGGTATAAGTATTGCGTCTGATACCAGAATAGATCTACAGGCAAGTGGCCCGTGAATTACATACAAAGTCAAGCGTGAGGAATAACTTTGGGAACAGGGGGTGTACAGGAGAGTCAGGTTTCGATCCTGTGAAACTGTGGGTTATGGGCCCACCATGTGGTTAAAAGTAGAAGGTTGGTGACATCTTGCACGATCATGTAAGCAAGGCATGTTAGAGGAGAGTCTGAGGGTCATGTCGGCAACAACATAGGTACCAAGGGCGAGGGACGAAGAGAACCATTTTCCTGCTCGTTGAACGAGGCGGACCAATAGGCAAGGTTCTCGTCCATCGGTGGTTACTGGAATGTCATCAACAATAGTAATAGGGTCTTACTTACAGAGTGGTACAACGAGGTGCTTACCTAAGCAGGGGATTATCACTGCTTAGATTATATAGGTCACAAGAAGGGTCAAACAGACCCATGGAAAGGAAAATGTGATCATTAGGTTAAACAGAACAATGGAAAGGAAAAATGTGTTTAAACACATATTT
>NW_021278525.1:0-1466 GCF_002162155.2 Triticum dicoccoides | reverse complement strand
TACCGTGTGGTGAATGTTGTCTTTGGTATATCCTTCTCTCGTATATTTAGCTGGTGATATCCTGATCGCAGATCGATATTCGAAAACACCTTAGCTCCTTGCAGTTGGTCAAACAGATCATTGATCATCGGCAATGGGTACTTGTTCTTAATCGTTACCTCGTTCAAGGCCTGATAATCAACAACCATCCTTAGGGACTTATCCTTCTTTTCAACCAAAAGCACTGGGGCTCCCCATGGTGATGAACTCCGTCGAATGTAACCTTTCTCCAATAACTCCTTCACTGCTAGAAAAAGGGCTGCTAGTGGCGCACCTATTTTCGCTACTAATGGCGCACTACTGGTGCGCCACTAGCATCACGCCATTACAATTTTTTTCTAATGGCGCACCTGTGGTGCGCCATTAGAATCTGGTATTCTAATGGCGCACCGCTGGTGTGCCATTAGTATGGCCCACGGTGCGCCATTAGTATCTGGTATACTAATGGCGCACCACATAGAAGTGCGCCATTAGTAACAATTTTTTTCCAAAAAAAAATTCAGATTTTTTTCAAAAAATTTCAAATTTTTTTTTCCTTTTTTCTTAATCTCAGGTCATTATGTCTTAATCTCGGGTAAATATGCTTAATCTCAGGTCAAATCGCACTCCGTGGTCAAACTTCCCAAAAGGTCACCCATCCTCGCACTACTCTAGCCCAAGCACGCTTAACTTCAAAGTTCTATCCAACCCCAGCAACAGCTCACTTCACAGGCACTTGTTAATAAATCTAGCATATCAATCCTATTATACCTTGTTGATGTCTAGGACTTTGTTCATGTTCATGACTATGATGAAATTTTGAAAAATATTTCAAACTTCCTGGTCATATTACGTATCATTTCTTGAAAAAACATTAAAAAAAATTCAAAACTTTTTTTTAATTTTTTTGCCTCTAGATCTTGAAAGCCCCGTAACTTTTTTTTGTGTTAGGTTTTTGGGGATTTTGAAAATGTTTAACGGGGTAAATTCGGATGTAACTTTTCGAGTAGATGATTTTTCATATATAAAACTTTTTAATCCGAGTTCGTATGCAAAAGTTATGCCCATTTCACAAATTTCCAGAGAGATTTTGCAAATAAAGTCGAAATTTATATTTGTAAATTTTCCCAACAACTAGACCACATATCAATGACAAACTTATTATTTTTATTTTTTTGACATTTTTATCATTTTTTTATTTTTTTTAAACTGAAAAGGCGGCCCACGGGGGGGGGTGCATTCGGTGGAAGCCGGGCAAACTAGTAATGGCGCACCGTGGGATGGTGCGCCATTAGTAGTTAAACTAGTAATGGCGCACCACACCCACGGTGCGCCATTACTAGTTTTGAAAAAAAAAATTGAAATTTTTTTTGAATTTTTTTTGAAAAAAACTTAGTAATGGCGCACCAGTGGACAGTGCGCCATTACTAGTTAAAAACTAGTAATGG
>NW_021278524.1:0-2775 GCF_002162155.2 Triticum dicoccoides | reverse complement strand
CATCCATTTCTGCATCGTGATCCGTGCAAATGCATTTGTCTTTTTTGTTTCTCTCAAACGACGCAACATATAAACTTGAAATTTTGCAGAACAACAATACATTCTAACTACAATGTGGGAAAAAACTTTCAGATTTTTTTATGCATTTTAAATACTTAAAATAATATTTTTAGTCAAACAAAATCTCATTTTGTATATTTATATGAGACCAAAAATTCTGACACACATTGATGTTCTTTTTTTAGGGTAATGTTGCCGCTTTATTGAAGTTATAAAAAACCTAAAAGTTTGGAATCTCGTTCCAAATTACAGCCAGCACAAAGTCTGGAGGAACCGATAGCCAGACCTTACAAAGTTCATCACCTACACCTACTCTAGTAAACTTATGCGCGGTAACATTAGCGGAACGTCTAACCCGCGAAACCTTCACCTCCTCAAAACCTCGAAGTATCTTTTTTATCTCTTCAATCCATGGCCCTGTAGCGCTCAAATTTTTTGGCAGAAGATTGAGCATCTGCACCACCTTTTGGTTGTCCAGCTCCACATGAAGCTTCTGTATATTCATCTCCCTTGCAACCTGGGCCGCCCTTCTGCAGGCCAAAATCTCGACAGCCTCCGGATCTGCATTATTAGGAATTTAGGATAGAAATGGCTTGCTCCAGCCACAAAGGCACCATTGTGATCACATAAGACGAGCCCACCACCTCCCTTATCACCAAACTTCGAGACCGCTCCATCAGAATTCCCTTTTATCCACCCCTCGTCAGGGGGTTTCCATCGCTGAAGCACCCTGGTAACGGCAGCTTAGTAGACTCAGCAATTGCCAATCTCCACTCCTCCATGCGTGCAACCAGTGTTGCTATAATTTCTTGTGGATAAGCAATACGTTTTCCATCCCTAGCATCGTTACGTGCCGCCAGAGAGCATAAACATATCCCCAAGCAGCACATAGGGGCGAGCAGTAGCAGCACGCACCGACGGTGGAGCAGCGGCGAGCAGCAGCAATAGCAGCACGCAACGGGGAAGAGGAGCAACAACAGCAGCACGCAACAACGGCGGCGAGCAGCAGCGGCAAGAACACACACCCGCGACGGCGAGCAGCCGCTACACACAGCAGCGACGCGCAACAACAACATTTAGTGGCCGTACCAGTAATAGTACCGGCAGGGGTCATCGGTGAGGTCACCGGCGAGGCCTGAGGTCACTGGTGAGGCCGTGGAAGCTTTACGTGAGTCGCTGGCCGGCCACGAGGTCTTTGCATGAAGAAAAAATATACTCGGCCGCCTCCAGACGCGGTAAATATATGAGAAATTTAGGGACGGAGTAAAAATTATAGGTGAATAAGTCATCTGCGTAGTTCTAGGTCATCGTTTTGAGGAATTAAATATATGTTATATGTCATGAAAAGTATATCACTAGATTTCTACACGGATGAAGTTTCTAAATATATATTTTTTGTTACATATAATACATATTTAGATAGTTAAATCGTCGGCCTAGAACTACGCGAATGACTTATTCACCGAGACGGAGGTAGTACTACTTGTTGAAAGTTTTCGTTTGTTTCCCACATGCATTCATACATGAACGACTTCTTCATTGAGTGGCGAACATTGTTTGCTTCCAAATCTGTTTTCAAAAGGATGGGCCAATGATCAGACTTAGCGGCTGTTAAGTGTTCCAAAGCAGCAAACGGGAACATTGCGGACCAGCTCGGGCTTGCTAGTGCCCTATCCAACCGTACTCTACAAAACTCACCACCTGCAACCTTTTTTCCCATGTCCAATCCAAACCTTTATAGCCAAGGTCCGCAAGTCCACACACATCAGCGGCTTCTCGAAATCCGGTGATTTGGCTGCTGTCGCGAACATTTGGTCCCATCTGTTGTTCTTCAGGACGCAAAACTTCATTGAAATCTCCGATGCATAGCCATGGTAGTGTACTTTCTGCACGTAGTGGCATCATTATCTCCCACGTTTTGTACCTAAGGCTCCTGTTCACCTCTCCATAAAAGCACGACAAATGCCATGGTTCCTCTCCTGTTTGGGAAATCCAAGAGTCTATATGAAACTGCGAAAAGTTTTTTATTTCCAGATTGATATTATCCTTCCAAAAAATACATAAACCACCACTACGACCACTACTAGGAACTGCAAACCTACTAGAAAAGCCTAATGAACCAGCCAAATCTGCCACTCGATCCCTTGCCAGCTGAGTTTCAACAATGCAGATAATCGACGGCGCACACACCTTCACGAGATCGCGGAGCTCTCTAACCGTCACAGGGTCGTCAATCCCACGACAGTTCCAGCACATAGTCCGCATCAGGTTTGGCGGACCTCCTCGAGGGAGTCCGCCTCACTTTGTTCCATGTCCACTTCTTCTCCTCCTGCCTGCTTCCGTCTCTTCACCACTTGTGTTTTTTCAGGTGTACTATTATCATCTGTTGTTGTACTAGTGGTAGCCCCTTCAATCAACAGAACCGTACCAGCAACCCTCCCGACTAGGTTCGGCATAGCCTGGCCTCGTATATTCAAGAAGCCATCCGGTGAGACCAGCCTCTTGCGCACATTCTCCTCTCCTGTGTCATTTAAATTTTGCACTGTGTAGACCATACTTGCTGGTTCAGTACCCCGGCCTCCCATTACTCCTCCACCCGGTGCACCTCTACCTCCACCTTCATCAGCGCCTCTGCTTGAGCGACCACCTCTAGCCTCTCTTCCTCCCATCCTCCCTCGACCTCCAGACTCGGACCCTCCTCTACCACCAAAAGGG
>NW_021278523.1:0-1097 GCF_002162155.2 Triticum dicoccoides | reverse complement strand
TGATGTGATCCCGTTATCAATGACATCTAATGTCCATAGCCAGGAAACCATGACTATCTATTGATCAACGAGCTAGTCAACTAGAGGCTTACTAGGGACATGTTGGTGTCTGTTATTCACACATGTATTACGATTTCCAGATAACACAATTATAGCATGAATAAAGACAATTATCATGAACAAAGAAATATAATAATAATGCTTTTATTATTGCCTCTAGGGCATATTTCCAACAGTCTCCCACTTGCACTAGAGTCAATAATCTAGTTACATTGTGATGAATCGAACACCCATGGAATTCTGGTGTTGATCATGTTTTGCTCTTGGGAGAGGTTTAGTCAACGGATCTGCTACATTCAGGTCCGTATGTACTTTACAAATCTCTATGTCTCCATCTTGAACATTTTCACGGATGGAGTTGAAGCGACGCTTGATGTTCCTTGTCTTCTTGTGAAACCTGGGCTCCTTGGCAAGTGCAATAGCTCCAGTGTTGTCACAGAAGAGCTTGATCGGCCCCGATGCATTTGGTATGACTCCTAGGTCGGTGATGAACTCCTTCACCCATATTGCTTCATGCGCTGCCTCCGAGGCTGCCATGTACTCCGCTTCACATGTAGATCCCGCCACAACGCTCTGCTTGCAACTGCACCAGCTTACTGCCCCACCATTCAAAATATACACGTATCCGGTTTGTGACTTAGAGTCATCCAGATCTGTGTCGAAGCTAGCGTCGACGTAACCTTTTACGACGAGCTCTTCGTCACCTCCATAAATGAGAAACATTTCCTTAGTCCTTTTCAGGTACTTCAGGATATTCTTGACCGCTGTCCAGTGTTCCTTGCCGGGATTACTTTGGTACCTTCCTACCAAACTTACGGCAAGGTTTACATCAGGTCTAGTACACAGCATGGCATACATAATAGAACCTATGGCTGAGGCATAGGGGATGACACTCATCTCTTCTATCTCTGCTGCCGTGGTCGGACATTGAGCTGAGCTCAATTTCACACCTTGCAAAACAGGCAAGAACCCTTTCTTGGACTGATCCATTTTGAACTTCTTCAAAATCTTATCAAGATATGTGCTTTGTGAAAGAC
>NW_021278522.1:0-1085 GCF_002162155.2 Triticum dicoccoides | reverse complement strand
ACTCGGATCGTGTAACACTTAGATGACTAAAGGGATGTCTAATCTAAGTGGGAGTTCATAATTTGATTAGAACTTTATTATCATGAACTTAGTCTAAAACCTTTGCAAATATGTCTTGTAGATCAATGGCCAACGCTAATGTCAACATGAACTTCAACGCGTTCCTAGAGAAAACCAAGCTGAAAGATGATGGCAGCAACTATACGGACTGGGTCCGAAACCTGAGGATCATCCTCATAGCTGCCAGGAAACAATATGTCCTAGAAGGACCGCTAGGTGACGCTCCCGTCCCAGAGAACCAAGACATTATGAATGCTTGGCAGTCTCGCGCTGATGATTACTCCCTCGTTCAGTGCGGCATGCTTTACAGCTTAGAACCGGGGCTCCAAAAGCGTTTTGAGCATCACGGAGCATATGAGATGTTCGAGGAGCTGAAACTAGTTTTCCAAGCTCATGCCCGGGTCGAGAGATATGATGTCTCCGACAAGTTCTACAGTTGTAAGATGGAGGAAAACAGTTCTGTCAGTGAGCACATCCTGAAGATGTCTGGGTTGCACAACCGTATGACCCAGCTGAACATTAACCTCCCAGATGAGGCGGTCATTGACAGAATCCTCCAGTCGCTCCCACCAAGCTACAAGAGCTTTGTGATGAACTACAACATACAGGGAATGGAAAAGACCATTCCTGAAGTGTTCTCGATGCTGAAGTCAGCAGAGGCTGAAATCAAGAAAGAACATCAAGTGTTGATGGTCAATAAGACCACTAAGTTCAAGAAGGGCAAGGGTAAGAAGAACTTCAAGAAGGACGGCAAAGATGTTGCCGCGCCTGGTAAGCCAGTTACCGGGAAGAAGTCAAAGAATGGACCCAAGCCTGAGACTGAGTGCTTTTATTGCAAGGGGAAGGGTCACTGGAAGCGGAACTGCCCCAAATACTTAGCGGATAAGAAGGCCGGCAACACCAAAGGTATATTTGATATACATGTGATTGATGTGTACCTTACCAGTAATCGTAGTAACTCCTGGGTATTTGATACCGGTGCCGTTGCTCATATTTGTAACTCACAGCAGGAGCTGCGGAATAAA
>NW_021278521.1:0-1465 GCF_002162155.2 Triticum dicoccoides | reverse complement strand
GTGTCCTCATCCAGTGATAGAAGGGTTAGTGAGCCACGTATTTGTATTGTTACTATTAAAGGCAAAACAACGGAGTTCAATCATATTAGTCGGTCTTATTTTGTCTACATTATGTCATCATGCTCCAAGTATTACTCTATTTATTGTGGACTTAATATGCAAAGAGGCAATCATAGAAGTCCAACAGTCCCATCGGTCTCACCTAGAAGGTTCGACATGAAAATATCAAGTACGAATTTTATTTTGAACCAGGGGACCATAAAAGAGCAAGTTACTCTTGGACTATTTGAATCTATGATGTTAGAAACTATTTCCCGCTATCTCAAGTGGTAATATATCCTTCTCCGTGCAAAATATCTAAGAACATCTCTAGCAGACCCTTCCTCCCACGCGTCGGCCCACCACTCGCCGGCCTGCGCCCCCGCTGGCACCCGCGCCCCGCACGCCCGTCTCCCCGCATACGCCGCCACCCGTCCCACCTAACCCCACCGCGGAGGCCGCTCCTGCCTCCCCCGCACCAGCCGACACCGCGGGTCCCCCGCCTGCCGCCAGTCCCATCCATGCAGCCCCCTCCCCTGATTCCGCGCCCACCACTCACCTGCAGCCAACCCCACATTGCCTGCCCGCCCGCGCGATTCCAGTACGCCCACCCGAGAATTTGCACCCCATGCATACACGTGCCAAGTCTGGTTTCTTTCTCCCAAAGCAACACGCCAACCTCACCATTGCCCAACCCATCAGCCCCATCCCCTCCTCTTACCGTGTAGCACTCAAGGACCCGAACTGGGCTGCTGCCATGCTCGAGGAATATAATGCGTTGTTGCGGAATGACACTTGGTCGTTGGTTTCCCGTCCTGCAGGTGCAAATGTGGTGAGCGGCAAATGGATCTTCCGGCACAAATTCAACACCGATGGGACGTTGGCGCGGTACAAGGCCCGGTGGGTGCTCCATGGCTTCACACAGCAAGCTGGGGCGGACTACGGTGAGACTTTCAGTCCCATCGTCAAACCCGCCACGATCCGCGTCGTCCTCAGTCTTGCCGCCGGCAGCTCGTGGCCCATCCACCAGCTCGACCTCAAGAATGCCTTCCTCCATGGGCACCTCGCTGAGACGGTCTACAGCACCCAACCAGCCGGCTTCATCGACACTGCGCGGCCGCGGGACGTGTGTCGTCTCAACCGCTCCCTGTACGGCCTCAAGCAGGCCCCGCGTGCCTGGTTTGCCCGCTTCACCTCGTACCTCCTCAGCCTCGGCTTTGCGGCATCCAAGGCAGATTCCTCCCTGTTCTCTCTCCACTGCGGCAATGACACGGCATACTTACTTCTGTATGTCGACGACATAATTCTCACTGCCAGCACCGCCATGTTCCTCGAGTCCATCATCTCCGCGCTCCATCGCAAGTTCTCCATGACAGACATGGGCTCTCTCAACCACTTCCTGGGGATTAATGTCCACCACACCACC
>NW_021278520.1:0-854 GCF_002162155.2 Triticum dicoccoides | reverse complement strand
AAACTGTGAGTAATAGTCCATGAATCGGGCCAGAATCGGCCAAAACTGGGAGTGTTGATGACCAACTCGTAAGCACACCTTGCGGTTCAACAACTATGAAAATCGCTTCGGGGCCCCCAAAACGGTGAGTAATAGTCCACGAAATAGGTCAGATTTGGCCAAAACTGCGAGTGTTGACGACGGACACATAAACGCACCCCGGGGTTCATCAATCGTGGAGATCGCTCTGGGTCCCCAAAACGCTGAGTAATAGTGCACGGAACGTATTAGAATCGGCCGAATATGTGAGTGTTGATGACCGACACGTGAACGCACCCCGGGGTTCGTCAATCGTGGAAATGACTCCGAGACCCCAAAATAGAGTAATAGTCGAAGAAACGGGCCAGAATCGGCCCAAACTGTGATTGTTGATGACCGACACGTAAGTGCTCCTTGGAGTTTGACAACCATGGAAATCGCTTTGGGACCCGAAAATGGTGAGGAATAGTCCATGAAACGAGCCAGAATCGGCCAAAACTGCGAGTGTTGTTGACCAACACGTAAGCACATCTTGGGGTTCAACAACTATGGAAATCGCTCCGGGACCCCACAAGGTGAGTAATAGTCCGCGAAACAGGTCAGAATTGGCCAAAACTGTGAGTGTTGATGACGGACACATAAACGCACCCCGGGGTTCATCAATCGTGGAAATCGCTCTGGGTCCCCAAAACGCTGAGTAATAGTGCACGGAACGGACTTGAATCGGCTTAATATGTGAGTGTTGATGACCAACACGTAAGCGCACCTTGGAGTTCGACAATCATGGAAATCGCTTTGGGACCCCAAAACGGTGAGTAATAGTCCATGAAACGGGC
>NW_021278519.1:0-2865 GCF_002162155.2 Triticum dicoccoides | reverse complement strand
TGATGACCCAAGGCACCGATGCATGCCGGCGCTGGCTCCGTTGTACTGTACAAGGCAGTCGCCACCACATCTGTCGTCTGTGGATCCGAGCAGCCGCTTGTCTCCTGCGGCGGCACGTGAGGACGCTGGAGCTGCCTCATCCGGTGCGGACCTGCTGCTGTTCGCAATTAGGACGCCGCACCATTGTTAAAGCACTAAAACAACAGGTTTCCAGCGGGCGCCTGAACTGTCTTCTATGTTGATCATGTGATTTTACCTATCCTTCCTATCAAGAATTGCACGCACGTTACTGATCATAGTATAGATTTTTGGAAGCACTGTATTTCCTGCCTGCACATTATTTGAACAAAATTACATTGCATATATTCAAAGAAAGTACATGCATGCTACAATTGTTAGAGTAGAATAATTTCCAAACTTCAAATTATTATCAGATTATAATAATTTTGATTCCTTTGGTATCATTTATAAAGTGATTATATTTTCACGTCTGATCTGTGCTATTTTTTCTGGTGTTTACTACATCCCGTGTACTGAGAACAGAGCTTCAAAAATCTCATGTGAGTGTTTTTTCTCGTAGGGAAGAGGACGATCTGCATATATTATTTTATACAATTTTTATGAGCATGATTCCAGCTTAATTTCTTTCATTGGCCATAGTCAATCCTGCTTCATTCACTAGAATGTAACATTCAATCATTTAATTTCAAAAATATAACTTATTTTTAATATTTGAAGACCAGATCATTGTGTGTGCCAGGCTTTTATCTCGTTGGTGATAAATGAAAAGAGAGTTGCATGTGCTCATATTGTTGCAACCACGGGTTATGCTATGCTTATTGTATAATACCGATAGACGATGGAGTTTGCATGCGCTCATATTATTGCACTGAAGGCTTGATGGAAGAAACAGAAGGACTTGATTTACGGGGCTTGTAAATTGGTTGCATTAACTTAAAAATGCCTAATGTATGTAAAGAGTACTATATCCTCCGGTCGCGGGTGAGAGTATTGATCAAAGTGCCCTATCCACATGGAAGGTTCCTATCCATTTTCACGGCAGCCGATTTCAAAGAGTTTATTCATCCCATCATGCTTGCGTTGTGTCGTGGAATGAAAGGGGGTCTTGAGCAATTGGGTTAGGGAAGTGTGGGTTTTTTTTTCACCCGATGCAACGCACAGGCGTTTGTGCTAGTAATAATAAAGTACGAATTGAGTCTCCGGGTTCACCGTCGCGGCATTTTTACACCGCCAGCCTCCTCATGTCTCCCATCTCCTGCCCTGCCCCACCCCGCACCGCACCGCCTCACCGCGCACCGCCGGCCGCCTCCTGCCTCTCAATCCCATCCCCTCCTCACCTGCGGCTTTCTTCTCCGTACACGGCTCACCTCCACCTACTGGTCACGACCTCGCGGGAGAGGCAGAGGATGGGAGGGTGCGGCGCTGGCGTCCGGCTCCCGATCGAGCGCCTGTTGTGCTCAAGGGCGAGGAAGGCAGGGTGCAGGGTCCTCCGGCGTGCGGTGGCGCATGGGACGGCGCAGGTGGCTGGGCGCGTGGGTTAGGAGGGTCCAGATCCGGTTGAGGATGCGGCGACCGGCGGCAGCGCCTTGAACTCCGGGCTCACGAGCTTGCTTCCTGAGAGAGCAACGAGTGAGTTGAGAGAGATGGAGAGAGAGCACGGAAGGTAAGGAGAAAGGAAGAGGAAGAGGTGTGGCGGTGGTTGGTTCTCTGGCGGTGCCGGATCGGGGCACATGCGTAGAGGTGCTGGTTGGGGACGCGAAGATCCAGAGAGGCCCTCGGGCGCGAGGCTGCGAGCATGGGGATGAACTGGGAACCCCCCTGGCCTTCTTCCTCTCCCAGTCGTTCAGGAAGCAGGATGACGACGGGCCGGTCCGGGCTGACACGGCGGCGCCCTTCCGTTGTGGCAGTAGACAACGGTGGTCAAGGTCAACGCCCTGCTCGACGCCCCCATCTCTTGCTGGATGCCCCCATCCCCTTGCTGGTTGAGCTCAAGGCCACCTTGCTTGGTCTCCGGCAGTCCAGCTCATCCAATTCGGTCGGTCCGCTCCCAAGCAAGGCAGCTCCTTGAGTTCGCAGCACACCATGCTCAAGCCTCCACCACCTAGACTCCTCAAGGTGTAAGCATTGTTTTTCCTTTATACAGAAGATGCAAGATTCTCCTACTGCCATATAAGTAGCACATTAGTTACAGTAGACAAGGAGCTCGGCTTTGGATTATAGACTAGCTAAAAAATATTTCAAACAAATTACTCACTCGATCAGCAGCATCTCAAATAGTACATACTATTTTGATTTTGTCTGTACACATATTGTCCTTCCTGTATGATGCCCCTGTAAATGGATTATGCTTACAGTACATAACTCAGTTTACTTTTAGTTTCTAAATTACATTAATCAACTATATATATGCACATGTAATTCAGTAAGATAGCTTATGTTTGTTTATTTTTCCATAGTAGTAGGCTACTTGCAAAATATATTCATCACAATCAGGGGCATGCACAAAAATATTTATGTTGCAGATACACTCAGAGCAGAACCTGCCCAGTTCAGAAGAAGTTCAATGATCTCTTTTATGTGATGTTCAACAAGAGACTGGACACAGAAGTATAATAGTTTATAATTTATTGTTGGGCCAAAATTATGTGATGGTTTATATAGATGCATCAATTCTTCACGTAGCTCACTACTTGATTCGGTTATGAGAATAACAACTGCAAATAGAGTAATTAATCTTGCTTCTTTGCTAGATGAATAACTTCATTATGGTTTGTGTTGTCCGAGGTAAATTGATACTACCTACTGTAGGAAATTCCAGATGCATTATGATGGGAGTGGCGAAGC
>NW_021278518.1:0-1301 GCF_002162155.2 Triticum dicoccoides | reverse complement strand
TACACTGGCCAAACCGAAGACTGGCGCTCAGGTAAATGAGTTACATCAGGCACAAATATATATTGTAACATTCCAACTAGTATGAAGTTATATGATTCTAACTGTTTCAAAGTCTCAGATTAAGCTACTCGTCAGACGTGTATTGACTGATTTGCAAGAAGTTGCCTCCCTCGTGTGGGAGGCTGGTGTAGAACAAGTCGATAGGAGGTGCACCCTTGAAAAGAAAATGGATGAGTGCCTTAGGCGTACCCGTACAAATGGCAAGCTCACAGAGGACCTCATCAAAGAATTGAATGTAAGCCTAGAATTATGAGCTTAGTATATATAATTGGAAATTTACGTGTACAAGGTTTTTTTTCTAAATTAGTTTACTATGAAAACACCCCAGACTAATATGTATTTTTTAAAGACAAAACGCGATGGAATATTACCAGGACTGGAGGACATACATCTTTCTGACCTCGGGGCACCTTCACACCCAATGGAGGCCTCTGTTGAGAATGCTGAGCAGGCTTCTGACCAGGGGAAACAAAATGATGTCACGGAGATCGCTGCTAAGCACCATTGTAAGCAGGGAATAAAAAATGATGACATGGAGCCCCCAAAGAAGAAGCTTGATGAAGATTTTGACATACGCATGATAACTTAATTATTAAACAAGCATTGTCGTTTCAGAAATAACATGTGATCTTCCACGTACAGGATGAAGCATTAGAGAAATAAAAGTCAAACAAGATCTCGGTGGTATTCATAAGCTTTTGAAAGAGGTGGATGATATCCAGGGTGCTCCTAGTTTGGATAAGCAAATGCATTCCAAAGCCACCACAAGCCTTGAAGATTTCCAGGTGATACACATTTTACCTATAATTGAGCAAGAATCTGCTAAAGTCTAACACGCGGTTTATTTTGTATGACAGAATCCGTTCAACAGACGGAGTAAGCAGCACTCTGTGAAGGCTAAGGGATCGCAAGAGCCTGAAGAGCCCCGTGCCTTCACAGATGATGACAGCCATGATGAATCCTTTCGAAAGTAGCAAGAAGTAAGTGTGGTTGAATCGACGCCACCAAATCATGGGGTGAAAAGAAAAGTGTGGTATTGCAATTATTTAAGAATGACGAGTATGCTTCTTACGATACTGAGAAGAAAGAAAGGAAAAAAAGAATCCATCAGAGTCTACAAATGATTCCGAGGACACGAACAATAAAAAGAGGAAAATCGGCTCTAGCAACTTAAAAAAGGGGCCAAAATTTACTGAAACCCAGAGGGACCAGCTAGATGTGGTTCGACAGGATTTCGTGGC
>NW_021278517.1:0-1165 GCF_002162155.2 Triticum dicoccoides | reverse complement strand
TGAGCTTGAATGTGATGCTAGTGGAATTGGATTAGGAGGTGTGTTATTACAAGATGGCAAACCTGTTGCATACTTTTCTGAAAAATTGAGTGGGCCTAGTCTGAATTATTCTACTTATGATAAAGAATTATATGCTCTTGTTCGGACTTTAGAAACATGGCAACATTATTTATGGCCCAAAGAATTTGTTATACATTCTGATCATGAATCTTTGAAACATATTAAAAGTCAAGCTAAACTAAATCGTAGACATGCTAAATGGGTTGAATTCATTGAGACTTTCCCTTATGTCATTAAACACAAGAAGGGAAAAGAAAATGTTATTGCTGATGCATTGTCTCGTCGCTATACTATGCTTTCACAACTTGACTTCAGAATATTTGGTTTGGAGACCATCAAAGATCAATATGTGCATGATGCTGATTTTAAAGATGTAATGCATAATTGTAAAGAAGGAAGAATGTGGAACAAGTTTGTCGTTAACGATGGATTTGTGTTTCGTGCTAACAAGCTATGCATTCCAGCTAGCTCCGTTCGTCTTTTGTTGTTGCAGGAGGCGCATGGAGGAGGATTAATGGGACACTTTGGCGTGAAGAAGATGGAGGACGTACTTGCTACACATTTCTTTTGGCCAAAGATGAGACGGGATGTTGAGCGTTTTATTGCTCGCTGCACTACATGTCAAAAAGCTAAGTCACGACTCAATCCTCATGGTTTATATATGCCTTTTCCTGTACCTAGTGTTCCTTGGGACGATATATCTATGGACTTTGTTTTAGGTTTACCTCGAACAAAGAAGGGGAGGGATAGCATATTTGTTGTCGTGGATAGATTCTCGAAAATGGCACACTTTATACCATGTCATAAAAGCGATGATGCTGTTAATGTTGCTGATTTGTTCTTTCGTGAAATTATTCGCTTGCATGGTGTGCCAAATACTATTGTTTCAGATCGTGATACTAAATTTCTTAGCCACTTTTGGAGATGTTTATGGGCTAAGTTGGGGACTAAACTGCTTTTTAGTACTACTTGTCACCCCCAAACTGATGGACAAACTGAAGTAGTCAATAGAACGTTGTCTACTATGCTTAGGGCTGTTTTGAAGAATAATAAGAAAATGTGGGAGGAATGCTTGCCTCATATTGAATTTGCTTATAATCGTTCA
>NW_021278516.1:0-1512 GCF_002162155.2 Triticum dicoccoides | reverse complement strand
CTGCTTTACTGCGAGGAGCTCGCTGGTGTCCAAATTTATCCCGGCGTAGACCTTCCCGAACGTACCGGAGCCGATCATCTCGCCCTTCTGCCATCGGATCAGCGGGATCTCTCCTACTCATCCGCTCCCGTTGACAGGCATGGGCGTGAGCAGCAGCGGGCAGCGCGGCGGCGAGGGGCTCTTGGAAATGAGCCCGAGCAACCCCATCGTCCTTGCGGAGGCAGGAGATGATCCGGACGCCAATCCCGCCAAGAGTCCCGGCGGAGTGCTCCGCGGCGGCGCCTCTGGTGCGAAAGTTGATGAATCGCCGCTCGGAGTTGAATAAATCAGCGTGAGCCTGCTGATGTCTGACGGAGATGGACCCTGCCGTCGCCGACGCAGGTCGAGCCCGATGCGTCCCGCGCCGCCGCCCGCTGACGACGCAGGTCGAGTGCGCTGCATCCCGCGCCGTTGCCGCCGCTCAACGGAGGAGAGGGACACTGGCGCTGGTGATGCAGTTCGAGCCTGCTACCTCCGCGCCACCGACGCTGCTCGAGGGAGGAGAGCGACCCCGGTGCCGCCGATGCAGGCCGTCCCCCGGTGGCGTCCTGTAGCGAGGAGGAGAGAGAGGCGGGAGGGGAGCTGGGGAACCACAAAGGCGTGTGGAATGGATCCGGATCCGTGTATTGCAGGCGGGGCTGCGTGGATTTGGGGACGTGGAGCGGTAAAAGGATTGGCAGACCACGACGTCTGGCAGGCAGAACATTTGATCTGAATCATTGATTTGGATCACAAACTATTGATGTAATGTGGGCAGTACGATACGCTTAAGTTGATTTAATCGGAGGGTTCTGATTGTTTTGTGTACAGTTTGTTGTGTGAGTTTAGGAGAGTTTATGTTTGCTCTTTTAATAGTAGTATAGATTCAATTGTATAGTTGAATGCCAAAGAATTAGAGGTACATGCAGTATTTTAGGAAAAATGGATATTCATCATCTATATTGCGGGATTAAATTGTAAAACATAGCATGAATAGATGAACAGGTGTGAATTATTTTAACCAGTCACTACAAGAAACTTCTACAATAACTTTTTTTTGCGGGGTACAATAACTTGAAACCAATTTTAGTAGATCAAAGAAAAAAGGATGGGTTAGTTTCTCAAAAAGATGCCATGTGTTTCGGTCGTTCATGCAGACCCTATTTGTATGCTCTCTTGTGTGCACCCAGAGAGAATGCCATTCTTGACCACATTCCATTCGTTGCATCATCGTGGTTTAGGTTTGTCACGCTGCCATATCCTTCTCCAGAATAATCTATTCTAGTCCAGTAACGTTCACAACATCCAGGAATGGCGAGACCTCTCAGTTTCATTAGTGCATCCTAGCAGAAGGCCAAAAGTCGAGATCCTGACAAATTGGTGTCTTGTCACTGCTAGACCATTTGGATATTGTGCAAAAACAAGATTCTGTCAATGGCTGTAACAACACTGTAGAATGTGTGGCAACCAGTGGCAGAGCTTCATGTAGACCAA
>NW_021278515.1:0-2350 GCF_002162155.2 Triticum dicoccoides | reverse complement strand
GTAGTAGTAGTAGTAGTAGTAGTAGTAGTAGTAGTAGTAGTAGTAGTAGTAGTAGTAGTAGATGTTAATTAGTAGTAGTGATGGTACTAGTTAACTAGGGCAGTATGGTTAATAGTAGATGTTTTTTTAGTTAGGGTAATAATAGATGTTAAGTAGTAGATAATGTAGATGTTAATTGGTTTAGTAGTGTTTATTTTTGAATTGAGTTTGTTTAACTAGATGTTAACTAGGGCAGTAGGGTTTAGTTTAAAGTAAAGTTTAGTTCAGTTGTTAACTAACTATAATCTATATTTGGTTTTTGAATTGAGTTTGAGAGAGCATGAGATTTGTGTAGATTTTCTTGAAGTGTCAGACGCTAGGAGATGCAAATTTGAAGTGGTCAGGATATATGCAAATCCCTCAATTGTGTTTGCACATGTTTCGATTGTGCCCAAGTGGCCTTTTGTTGTTTCCAGGGAATGAAGCCGAGTGGCCTATGTTTTGCCGGAATGTTGATTCATTTCCGTTCCGGCAAGTTTCAGGTTCTCGATTTGTTTACTTTTTAGCAAAAGTAATGCCGAAATTTTCCGTGAATTTCGGCATGACTTGTGTTACAAACTAGGATATATCGAGTGCCCAGGATTTGCCGCACCGGGAAGGAGTCAACGTTCCTGCAAAGCATAGGCCTTTTTTATGTCATTCTTCATTTTATTAGGTCTAGAATTAATTGACTAATTTAATCGTAGGAAACATGGCTAGCAACGATGAAGGACAGGGTTCTGGTGACTACGACAACGTCTACCTGGTGGCAGACAAATTTTTGAGGGAAGCCGACGATCAACGGTTGATGTTGCTGGGTCCACCTGTCACATCGGAGATTGAGACCGACCGGCGCTGAGACTGAGACCGGCATCGAGACCGGCACTGAGACTGAGACCGGCACCGAGACTAACGGAGCCGGTATAGAACCGAAAGCAAAGAGGCAACGGATTCCTAACAAGCTCAGGACTACTAGACTGGTGATCACGGAGGCGGACGACGACATTTTTGAGCCAAACGCGCCCGCATGCTACGGCAATCAAATAGGCTGCATCGTACGGACAACCGCCACCATCAATGATGAGAAACTAAAGAAGATAGATAATATGAGGCCCTCCCTCCTAAAGAAGCTGCACAGATATTCTTGTTCCCGGGCCGGAATGAAAAGGATTATAAAGATCTAAATAAGGACCCGGCAATGAAGAAGATAAACAAACATGCCATGACCAAGTTTAGCGACGCGTTCGCCGCCTGGAAAGCAAGGGTGAAACATCGGATCGTCAAAAAAAAGGAACCCTACTCTGAGATTGTAAAGGATAATCCAACAATCAAGGAAGAGCACTATGAAATATTTAAGGCGGCTTGCGAGGCTGAAGCTGCCAAAAAAAGTCAAAGTACATGAAGGGGCTTCAACAGAGGAACATGGGGTGCCACCACCTTGGAAGCCATGGTTACGACGGGAAGAGGTCCATATGGGCCAAGGAGGATGCAGAACGCGAGAGTCTGGGCATCCCAGACCCCTTGGCGGACTTCACCGTCCCGCAGGAGCGTGACGTCCTCAGGGAACCACACCATTGGGACTCAGTCAAGAAGGTTTTCGAGATGGACCCGGTCATGACATAGTTCATGAGACAGCTGGTAATTTTAGTTTCTGATCAATTCGACTTCACACTAGTCATATTTGTAAATGATCCTTGTGCCTTTTGCAGAGAGAGCAGCACAGGATTGCGGCCGAAAGTGATTCGCCGTCTGAGGCGTCGGCGAGGCTCAAGTGGGACACTCCATTCAACTGGGCGTTGAACATATTGAAAGGACTCCCGGTGGAGACTCGACTGTCATATGGACGCGTGCACGGTATCGGAGACGGTGCCACGTGGAAGAAGTATACTACCGTGAGACCACGGAGGAGAGAAAGGAAAGACGGAGGTTAACTGAAGAAAACATCGACAAGATGGTTGAGATGGCGGTTGAGAAGAAATCATCTGAGACGGTCGCAATAGCGGTAGCTACCACAAAATAGATGGTTGCAGATATGTCTACTGTCTTGGTTCCGGCCGTTTTCAATTGGAGCGGGCAAAATCCAGAAAAAATGCAGCGGACTTTCCCCTTGCTGACTTCTTCGGGAGCAACTCGATTAGTGTTACACCAGCACCTGCAGCTGCACCTGCTCCCGCACCGGCTTCTGCACCTGCTCCGGCACCGGCTCCGACATCGGACGTGCTCGGCGGTGCTTCATCTTTGGCTGAGCTCAACTCCCACACGGTATCTGTCACACCGTCCCTCTTCAATAAATGTATAATCTCCCATTTTCGTTGCCTTTCGGATGTCTCAC
>NW_021278514.1:0-1014 GCF_002162155.2 Triticum dicoccoides | reverse complement strand
CTATCAATTGATAGTCAAGAGTATGCGTGCATTCGTTCGTCGATGCCTATTACCCTTGTGGTCCGCCAAGCCATTCTATTTTAGAATGAATAGGAGAAACAAACTCCAGTACCTCATCCATATCTAGGATTGGGTCAAAGTAGTTGTATTCCGCAGATCAAATGCCAATCCAGCTTTTGGTTCTGTTCTACCTTGGAGTATTACCCCCTTTATGTCAGAATTGTCATGAGAACTGCACCAACTTTCATGAATTTTGACGTAGTAATACCTCTCACCATCATTGGTCATTCCTCGGCCATCGTGTTGATGCAACCGGAATACCGACAAATGAATTGTGATGTGTGAAATCAATACTCCTAGCAACCTCGTTGCTTGGTAGTTAAGGGACAATAATTTCATTCTTAGCGTGTTGGTTTTTGAATCATCCTTCTAAGACTGATCGTGCTACCTAGCCCTTATTTCGGTGCACCCTTCGATTGATGAGTTAGGATCTTGTCAAATCCTCACTCATTAGATCATATCGTCTTGCCCTCAAAAGCGAGATTGTTCTCGAGCTTAGTAACATACCGGTGGTTCATGATTTTCTGAATATCTTCTCGGAAGTATCACCAGGTCGTCACCTGACCGTTATGTTGAGCTCGTGATCAAGTTGGTTTCTTGTGAACCACCTTCTCTCCAAGAATCGGTGTTAGATATCCCTGAGCTAGTTGGTTAAGCTAGACAACAACTTGGAGAGTTGGAGGATAAAAGCTTGCCTGACTTAGTTCGTTCCAAAGGGATAATCTTGTGTAGTGTGTGTTGAAGAAAGATGATATCTTCATCGGTTGGTCCCTGTGATCAGTTGCTGGACCTATTGTCTTATCAATCCTTTGATTTGAGTGTGGGCTATCGTCAAATCAAACCAGTACCAATGATGCTCGTAATGTTGTCTTATTCGTGGTTGATCCCTCGAGCATACACCATTACATCTTTGGTCTGACCAATGCTATCACCGTGTTCACTTAACTATGGAAT
>NW_021278513.1:0-1585 GCF_002162155.2 Triticum dicoccoides | reverse complement strand
AAAAAAAACGAGAGAAAAAAAAGGAAAAAAAAGTCAGAGAAAAAAAAGGAGAGAAAGAAAAAAAAGTGTGAGGAAAAAAAAGAGAGAAGAAAAAAAAACAAAAAAATCGGCACAAACTTTTTCAGAGGAAAGTTGGAGACAAAGTTGTTGATATATCCTGCTTGGTTGTTGTTTCACCTCATTATCTTCACTGCTGTTGTGATCTTCACTTATATCTTGCTGTCAAGAGCTACTTAGTATCCTTCATTGATGCTAGTTGTGCTACGCCGTGACCTCATTAGTGTTCTAGGCTCGCGTCTCTAGTCCGGTCTAGCCTAGGACCAGCACAGTACCGTCGTTGAGCGTTTATTCAACATTGCATCTTTGAATTGATTATTGCTAATCTTTTGCTACCATATATAGCCAACCCAGCTCCACATATTTCTACACCGTGTATACGTACGCTCCCCTGGCAATCGCTTTACTCAATATTCAGAGTTACTTGACACCGCTGGTTGCCGATCACCGCCTGCTGCATGGTAAGAACTTGTAAGACATTGATATTTGCTTTACTGTGAGCGTTTTACCACCACATCCTAGTAGTTTTAGGAATATTATTTTGGGGTTTTGTTTCTTGTTCTACTAATCATGACAGGATCCAGAGTCAATTCATGGGCTTTGTCGATCGCGGGAGACGTGCCACCACCTTTGCAAATACCACAACCGTCACGAGAGGTGCACAAACATCCAAATGCACATGATCAGGTTAATGTATCTATACCACCATTTAATGGCCGTTTTAAACCTGCTTTATATATTGAATGGGAGTTCGACATAAAAAATATATTTTCTTCCCATAATTTCGATGAACATAAAAAGGTTAAGGTTGCGGTTGGTTCTTTCACTGGTTATGCTTTGGTTTGGTGGAGTGAATATTGTCGGTTACACCCTGATTATATACCTACTACTTGGGATGATTTGAAACTTGCCATGCGACATACTTTCGTCCCTGCTCTGATACCACTTGATAGAGGCGAGAGTGTCCCGATCTTTCGATGAGATGATAACTATCAATTTGGTGGAGACGACTTTGACGATCCGACTACAAACGTGCACGACGTTGCGCCTTAGCAATCGCTAAACCAATCTCCTGAGGTTACTGACGATGCCGGAAGCACGGTCAGCCTGACCACGAAGGTCTATTCCTGCAAGCAATCGAAGAACGAGCAAGAATATGATAAAGCAATCTGAATATTGCAAATATATATGAGGTATTGATAATGGTGGGGATCCGGAAGCGGTCTTGGTCTGGTCGTTGGACACAAACGAAGTACACGAAGTTGCGTTGGCTAACTTTTAACTAAACAAATCCCTAGGAAAAAGCTACTAGATGGATCTACTTATATAGGAGCAAGGGGTGGCGGCCAAGGAGGTGGGAGGACGTCCCAAGGCAGCCTAAAACTAAATCTAGGTCGTACAAGGCCAATGGGCCCAAGTGGAGGTGATGTAACACCTTTGGACTTGTAGTTTGACTCGGATTCTGCTGCAGCATCAGATTGTTTCGTCCACAACTCAACGCTCCGGACGAATTTGAAGGTGATTCCAA
>NW_021278512.1:0-2207 GCF_002162155.2 Triticum dicoccoides | reverse complement strand
TGCTATCAGAATCAGAATCAACTGTCCCTTCCCGCAACTGGCCGTGGAAGCAACCAGCCCCGCAACAACAGTGCCAAGTCTTATGGTCGTGTTCATGCCAACCACGTTGATCTCAACGAAGCTCAAGACCAGCCTGCTACTGTGATGGGTACACTCCTCGTAAATTCAGTACCAGCATCCATTTTATTCGATTCAGGAGCATCGCATTCATTCATGTCAGAAGATTTTGCATACAAGCATGACGTTAAATGTGAGGAGATGAACACTTCGGTATTGGTAAAAACCCCCGTGGGACAATGTCAAACCTCACTGGTTGGCATCGATGTCCCCGTGGAAATTGAAGGGCTGGAATTCTATGCCTCTCCCATTATCCTGAAGTCGTCTAACATCGACCTCATTTTGGGAATGGATTGGTTGAAAGCGCATACTGCTTCTATAGTTTGCGCCACTAAGGTCGTCCATCTGCTACACCCCTCTGACGAAATAATAGCTTACCAAGCTCATCTAGTTCAGAACGCCGAGGCATGACTTTATGTCTTGAATGCGTTGAACGCTGCGCCACTCGAGGGCATTGAAAACATTCCCGTCGTTCGTGAATTCCAAGACGTCTTCCCAGAAGAACTTCCAGGGATTCCCCCTGCTAGAGCTGTCGAGTTCATCATCGACTTGAAACCCGGCACCACCCCTATAGCTAAACGACCCTATAAGATGCCGCCGCATGAACTCATTGAGCTTAAGGAGGAAATCGACAAATATCTTGTCAAAGGTTTCATTCGCCCAAGTTGCTCTCCTTGGGGAGCACCTTCTCTTTTTGTTAGGAAGAAGGATGGGACAAACCGATTGGTCCAAGACTACCGTCCTATAAACCAAGCTACCATTCAGAATAAATACCCTCTTCCTCGGAACAATGATATTTATGATCAACTGGCTGGCTCATCAGTGTTCTCCAAACTCGACTTGAGGTTGGGTTACCACCAGATCCGTGTTCGTGAGGAGGACATCCCAAAAGCCGCCTTCGTGACTCGGTATGGATCATACGAGTACACCGTCATGTCATTCGGCTTAACGAATGCTCCAGCCACCTTCTCTCGTCTGATGATCTATATATTCATGGATTACCTCGACAAGTTCGTCGTGGTTTATTTGGACAATATCCTTGTATTTTCCAAGAATGAAGAAGAACATGCTGCACATCTTCATCTTGTGCTGGAAAAACTTCGAGAGCATCAACTGTATGCTAAGTATTCCAAGTGCGAATTCTGGCTCCCCGAAGTAACCTATCTTGGGCATGTCATCTCCAAGGATGGTATTGCCGTCAACCCTGAACGATTTCAGGCTATTCTCGATTGGACTCCTCCGAAGAATGTCAAGCAAGTCCGAAGTTTTCTCGGTCTCGCCAGCTATTGCCGTCGATTCGTCGAGAACTTCTCCAAGATTGCCAGGCCTCTGACTAATCTGTTACATAAGGGTGTCAAGTTCGAATGGACAGACAAGTGTCAGGAAAGTTTCCAGGCGCTCAAAGACAAGTTGACTTCTGCCCCCGTGCTTGCTCCACCTGATACTAAGAAGGACTTCGTCATTTACTGCGACGCTTCCCGTCAAGGATTAGGTTGTGTCCTAATGCAAGAGCGCAGAGTGATTGCTTATGCCTCTCGTCAACTTCGCCCTCACGAAGAAAACTACCCAGTCCACGACCTCGAGCTTGCTGCTGTCATTCATTCACTGAAGCAGTGGCGACACTACCTTCTCGGTAATCGTTGCGAGATCTTCACCGACCACCAAAGTCTGAAGTATCTGTTTACTCAGCCAGATCTGAACCTCCGTCAGCAAAGATGGATGGAGACTGTTGCAGACTTTGACGTGGGTATATCATATACCCCCGGCAAGGCTAATGTAATGGCTGATGCCTTGAGCCGCAAGTCTTACTACAACCACCTCCAGGTTCACAAAGTTCAGCCTTCGCTTGTCGAAGAATTTAGAAAGCTGAACCTCCATATTGTTCCTCCTGGAGCACTCGCTCCCCCTCCCCCGGAGTTCCGCAAGATGAATCTTCTTGTTGTTACTAAGGGTTCTCTAAATACCCTGGCTGTCGTACCAGATCTCGTAGCTGGTATAAAGACTATACAAGGTTATGACTCTGAAGTCCATAAGATTAAACGCCATCTAGCAGAAGGAAAGCCCTCATTCTTCACTATCGCCGATGATGG
>NW_021278511.1:0-1333 GCF_002162155.2 Triticum dicoccoides | reverse complement strand
TGTTGCGAAGTTTTCAAGTTTTGGGTAAAGATTCAATGGACTATGGAATAAGGAGTGGCAAGAGCCTAAGCTTGGGTATGCCCAAGGCACCCCAAGGTAATATTTAAGGACAATCAAGATCCTAAGCTTGGGGATGCCCCGGATGGCATCCCCTCTTTCATCTTCGTTCATCGGCAACTTTACTTGGAGCTATATTTTTATTCACCAAATGATATGTGTTTTGCTTGGAGCCTCATTTTGTTTTATTTTGTTTTGCTTGCTGTTTGAATAAATTACTTAAGATCTGAAGTTTTATTTATGAGAAGGAGTCTTCACATAGTTACATAATTATTCAACTACTCATTGATCTTCACTTATATCTTTGAGAGTAGTTTGTCGTTTTCTCTAGTGCTTCACTCATATATTTTAGAGCACGATGGTAGTTTTATTTTGAAGAAATTGATGAAATCTCATGCTTCACTTATATTATTTTGAGAGTCTTTTAGAACAGCATGGTAATTTTCTTTGGTTATAAAACTAGTCCTAATATGATGGGCATCCAAGTTGGGTATAATAAAAACTATCATATAAAGTGCATTGAATACTATGATAAATTTGATACTTGATAATTGTTTTGAGATATAAAGGTGGTAATGTTAGAGTCATGCTAGTTGGGTAATTGTGAAATTGAGAAATACTTGTGTTAGAGTTGGCAAGTCCCGTAGCATGCACGTATGGTAAAAGTTGTGTGACAAATTTGAAGCATGGGGTGTTCCTTGAGTGCTTTACTTATGAGTGGAGGTCGGGGAGGAGCGATGGTCTTTTCCTACCAATCTATCCCTTTAGGGGCATGCGTAGTAGTACTTTGCTTCGAGGGCTAATAAACTTTTGTAGTAAGTATAAGAGTTCTTTATGACTAATGTGAGTCCATGGATTATACACACTCTTACCCTTCCGCAATTTGCTAGCCTCTACGGTACCGTGCATTGCCCTTTCTCAACTTGAGAGTTGGTGCAAACTCCACCGGTGCATCCAAACCCCGTGATACGATACGCTCTATCACACATAAACCTCCTTATATCTTCCTCAAAACAGCCACCATACCTACCTATTATGGAATTTCCATAGCCATTCCGAGATATATTGCCATGTAACTTTCCATTGTTTCGTTTATTATGACACGCTTAAGGATGGCAATGGGTCGGGTTTGGATCGGGTTGAACAATATCAAATCCATATCCATATCCATGAAGACAACCTTTGCCCGCCCATGAAAAAATCCATGGGTGAAAAATTGTGTCCATGTCCAAATCCGATGGATATCCATTTCCACTGGATATCCATTGGGTCCTCT
>NW_021278510.1:0-1333 GCF_002162155.2 Triticum dicoccoides | reverse complement strand
TGTTGCGAAGTTTTCAAGTTTTGGGTAAAGATTCAATGGACTATGGAATAAGGAGTGGCAAGAGCCTAAGCTTGGGTATGCCCAAGGCACCCCAAGGTAATATTTAAGGACAATCAAGATCCTAAGCTTGGGGATGCCCCGGATGGCATCCCCTCTTTCATCTTCGTTCATCGGCAACTTTACTTGGAGCTATATTTTTATTCACCAAATGATATGTGTTTTGCTTGGAGCCTCATTTTGTTTTATTTTGTTTTGCTTGCTGTTTGAATAAATTACTTAAGATCTGAAGTTTTATTTATGAGAAGGAGTCTTCACATAGTTACATAATTATTCAACTACTCATTGATCTTCACTTATATCTTTGAGAGTAGTTTGTCGTTTTCTCTAGTGCTTCACTCATATATTTTAGAGCACGATGGTAGTTTTATTTTGAAGAAATTGATGAAATCTCATGCTTCACTTATATTATTTTGAGAGTCTTTTAGAACATCATGGTAATTTTCTTTGGTTATAAAACTAGTCCTAATATGATGGGCATCCAAGTTGGGTATAATAAAAACTATCATATAAAGTGCATTGAATACTATGATAAATTTGATACTTGATAATTGTTTTGAGATATAAAGGTGGTAATGTTAGAGTCATGCTAGTTGGGTAATTGTGAAATTGAGAAATACTTGTGTTAGAGTTGGCAAGTCCCGTAGCATGCACGTATGGTAAAAGTTGTGTGACAAATTTGAAGCATGGGGTGTTCCTTGAGTGCTTTCCTTATGAGTGGAGGTCGGGGAGGAGCGATGGTCTTTTCCTACCAATCTATCCCTTTAGGGGCATGCGTAGTAGTACTTTGCTTCGAGGGCTAATAAACTTTTGTAGTAAGTATAAGAGTTCTTTATGACTAATGTGAGTCCATGGATTATACACACTCTTACCCTTCCGCAATTTGCTAGCCTCTACGGTACCGTGCATTGCCCTTTCTCAACTTGAGAGTTGGTGCAAACTCCACCGGTGCATCCAAACCCCGTGATACGATACGCTCTATCACACATAAACCTCCTTATATCTTCCTCAAAACAGCCACCATACCTACCTATTATGGAATTTCCATAGCCATTCCGAGATATATTGCCATGTAACTTTCCATTGTTTCGTTTATTATGACACGCTTAAGGATGGCAATGGGTCGGGTTTGGATCGGGTTGAACAATATCAAATCCATATCCATATCCATGAAGACAACCTTTGCCCGCCCATGAAAAAATCCATGGGTGAAAAATTGTGTCCATGTCCAAATCCGATGGATATCCATTTCCACTGGATATCCATTGGGTCCTCT
>NW_021278509.1:0-1251 GCF_002162155.2 Triticum dicoccoides | reverse complement strand
CATTCATACCGAGGCTTGGTATCATTATGCCGTTGGATCAATTGTTATCTTGGTTGCGATTATGATCGCATTTGTTTTCGCATTGAAATGTTTTACATAGTTTCAATGTATGGTTTAATTAATTAGATGCTCTGGAGAGCTATATGTTGTTAGATGAGAACTATGTATGCACTTTGGTTTTAATGTGATGATGAACTTCTATTAATTTGGACACTTAATTATATATAATGCACGCAGATGAACCGGCAATGGATGTACGGTGACACACACCCGCGAGTACATTAAGGGCGTGCATGAGTTTCTCGATGCGGCTGAGGCAAACAAGCAGAATGGTTTTATGTGTTGTCCATGCACTGAATGTGGGAATACGAGGTCTTACTCTAACCGGAAAATCCTTCACTCCCACCTGCTTTACAAGGGTTTCATGCCACACTATAATGTTTGGACGAGGCACGGAGAAATAGGGGTTATGATGGAAGACGGTGAAGAAGAAGAGTACGATGACAACTATGTGCCCCCTGAATACGGTGATGCTGCAACGGGGGGAGCTGGTGAAGATCAAGAGGAACCAGACGATGTGCCCAATGATGCTGCCACGGGTGAAGCTGCTGAAGATCAAGAGGAACCAGACGATGTGCCCGATGATGATGATCTCCGCCGGGTCATTGTCGATGCAAGGACGCAATGCATTAGTCAAAAGAAGAAGCTGAAGTTCGATCGCATGTTAGAGGATCACAAAAAAGGGTTATACCCCAATTGCGAAGATGGCAACATAAAGCTCGGTACCGTACTGGAATTGCTGCAGTGGAAGGCAGAGAATGCGGTGGCTGACAAAGGATTTGAGAAGCTACTGAAAATATTGAAGAAGAAGCTTCCAAAGGATAACGAATTGCCCGACAGTACATACGCAGCAAAGAAGGTCGTATGCCCTCTAGGATTGGAGGTGGAGAAGATACATGCATGCCCTAATGACTGCATCCTCTACCGCGGTGCATACAAGGATCTGAACGCATGCCCGGTATGCGGTGCGTTGCGGTATAAGATCAGACGAGATGACCCTGGTGATGTTGACGGCGAGCCCCTCAGGAAGAGGGTTCCTGCGAAGGTGATGTGGTATGCTCCTATAATACCACGGTTGAAACGTCTGTTCAGAAACGAAGAGCATGCCAAGTTGATGCGATGGCACAGTGAGAACCGAAAGAAAGATGGGAAGTTGAGAGCACCCGCTGACGGGTCGCAGTGGAGAAAAAT
>NW_021278508.1:0-1060 GCF_002162155.2 Triticum dicoccoides | reverse complement strand
TTTCTGATTTGCGCAAATCAAAGCTAATGCCACGTGCTGATGGTCCCTTTAAGGTGTTAGAGAAAATAAATGATAATGCATATAAACTTGAGCTGCCTGCAGATTTTGGGGTTAGTCCCACTTTTAACATTGCAGATTTGAAGCCTTATTTGGGTGAGGAAGATGAGTTTCCGTCGAGGACGACTTCATTTCAAGAAGGGGAGGATGATGAGGACATCAATACCATTGTTACACCCACAGCCCCTACTGCTACATATACGGGACCAATTACTAGAGCTCGCGCACGCCAATTAAATTATCAGGTACTTTCGTTTCTTGGTAATGATTCTAATGTTCATGAGAATATGATGCTGCCTAAATTGGATACATTTGTTTTGCTTACAAATGAAGGGCCTAGCTTGGAGAAGGATGAACATTGGAGCAAGAACAAGCATGGAGATGATGTCATGCGCAAGGGGAACAAGAACGGAGTTACAAGTGATGATTTCAGGACTTTGAAGCCACCATAATGGGTGCATGAAGCCATGGACGAAATATACAAGATGCCACTTCATAAATTTCGTCCCGAGGCTATTATAGGTGCTGCGTCACCTTTTTATTGGGCCAGGCCCATGTAATTTCGAAATACGTAAGTATAAGCTATTTTTAGAGTCCGTATGTGTGGGGAAACAAGAGATAGGGTTGATTTCGGACCCCTCCACCAAGGGCCACGAAATTCCCCCCCTCTTCCTCCATATATACAGCCCTTAGGGCATCGTTTAGACTTTGGGTTTTGTTTAGATTAAAAGTTCGCCATAGCTGCAACTTCGCGTACTTCGTTTGTGTTCAACGACCAGACAAAGGCGTCACAGAACCCCACCTTGATCAATAAAGCTTTCATCTTATATTCGCAATATCCAGATTGCAATCTTAGTTTCTTGCTTGTTCTTCGTTTGCTCGCAGGAAACAGACCCTCGTGGTCAGGTTGATCGTGCTCCAGCGTGGTCAATAACCTCTCGGAGTTGGTTTAGCGATTGCTAAGGCGCGACGTCCTCGCACGTTCGTAGTCGGATCGTCAAAG
>NW_021278507.1:49736-50702 GCF_002162155.2 Triticum dicoccoides | reverse complement strand
AATGGCCATGTGTTGGTATGAGGATGGGTACGATGGCAGTGTTGTAGCATGCCAGTCTTACGCCAGACTATGTGACTTCAGTGTCAAACCATTTCGGTCCAGTACCTATCATTTCCTTCCTTGTACTACCACATGTTTTCCGCAAGGAATATGGTTTAGTAAGTTGCAAACCACTTTCGTGGTACACACCAAAGAGGAGAGGCCGTGATGATGGTTCCATGGCCCTGGATTAAAGCCAGTCATCCGGTCAGGGGGCATGGGTGTTTCCGGTTGGGACCGAGAGGGGGGCACCCCTTAGAGCGCGCGTATATAAATTTGATCCCATGCTATTCGAGATTGTGATCTCCCCGTCTCAAAAGTTTTTCTTGGACGATGACTAGGGTGATTCCTAGCATCGAGAGGTAGGATGGGTGTGTACCGGTTAGTTGTGTTTTCTTCCGAAATACCATAAACGGAACTAGTCCCTCGTGACTACGGAAATCCGTTGACGGTGGGAAAAATTTTGTACAAACTCTGCAGAGTCATATATTCCTCCAAATCATCTCTTCCATGTCAAGTTTCGTTCCATCTTATCCTAATCAATTGGCAGCTTTGATGACAGAGACTCCGGTGAATCGCATGAGTGCTGAGTCCGATTGAATGATTATCCCTGTGGATGGACTAACCCGTTTATTCTCATGGATTGAATGTTTATTATGAGTATTGTTTACTGGTGAATTTAAAGCCCTTTCTGCAATGTCGCTCAGACGTCCGACTGTGGCATTTCTTTTAAAGCCCTTTCTGCGATGTCGCTCAGACGTCCGACTGTGGCATTTATTTTAAAGCCCTTTATGTGATGTCGCTCAACGTCCGACTGTGGCATTTCTTTTAAAGTCCTTTATGTGATGTCGCTCAGACGTCCGATTGTGGCATTTCTTTTAAAGCCCTTTATGTGATGTCGCTCAGACGTCCGACTGTGGCATTTCT
>NW_021278507.1:47016-49726 GCF_002162155.2 Triticum dicoccoides | reverse complement strand
TGGTGGGAGAATTTTCTGCACATGCATCCCAACGAAAATGACATAACCTGGGATGATTTCAAGGAAGGTTTCCGTGGTGCACATATTCCTAAGAGTATTATGAAAATCAAGAAGAGAGAATTTGATGACCTCAAACAAAGGAACATGACAGTGTCAGATTACAACAGTCAATTTACCCTATTATCCCGCTACGCCAATGAGGAGCGTATGACTGAAATCAAGAAGATGGAGAAATTCCTTGACGGTCTAGCGCCCGCACTTAAATGCCAACTGGTCGTGCACACTTTTCCTGATTTTAAAACACTGGTGGACAAGGCCATTACTCTGGAAAATGAGAGACGCAGTCTGGAAGATATCCGCAAGCGAAAAAGGGACCAGACTAATCACACTCGCAATCACCGAAGCAAGATAGATTTTAAAAAGGGTGGGACACCCAAATTCTCATCCAGTATCTCACGCCCAATCAAGAATTTTCATGCAGGGGACAAGGAATTCACCTATCGCCCCGGCGTTACTTGTTACGCTTGTGGAGAAGAAGGGCATTATGCCAAACAGTGCCCCAAGCCAAGGAACTCAACCCCAAAGCCGAACAACGGCGGCAATAATTCAGCGCCCAAACGAAACAATTTCAATCCCAACAACCACCACAGGAAGGGTCATCTGAGCCACGTAACCAAAGAGGAGGCACAAAATGCTCCGGATATCGTACTCGGTACGTTTCCTGTCAACACAATACCTGCAATGGTTTTGTTTGATTTTGGAGCTTCTCACTCTTTTGTCTCGAAAAGTTTTGCTTTGCAAAATAATTTTTCGATGCTTCCTTTGGAGAAATCCCTAATAATCAAGTCCCCCGGGATTCAGCAAGTTTCTCAGAATTACTGTCAGAATGTGGTCATTGAGTTTGAAGGATTGGAGTTTTACGCAAATCTTATCGTATTGGAAAATAAAGGACTGGATGTCATCTTAGGGATGGATTGGCTAACCACCAATAAAGGTTTTATCGACTGTTTCAACAGGACCGTGATTCTCACACACCACCAAGGGAAGACAATAAGAGTATCAGCCAAGGAAGGAAAAAGACCCCGGCAACCGAGATTAAATAAGGTGGACGTTTCTGAGCTAAACAAGGTTCCAGTAGTGTGTGAATTTCCAGATGTATTCCCTGAAGAGCTGCCAGGCATGCCACCAGATCGAGAAATAGAATTCCGCATTGAGCTAGCACCAGGAACCACCCCCATATACAAGAAACCATACAGAATGGCACCATCCGAGTTGATCGAATTGAAGAAGCAAATAAAGGAATTACTGGATAAAGGATACATTCGGGCCAGCTCCTCACCTTGGGGATCACCAATTTTATTTGCCAAAAAGAAGGATGGAACGCTGAGATTGTGTATCGACTATCGAGCACTTAACATGGTCACAGTCAAAAACAAATACCCGATGCCAAGGATAAACGATTTGTTTGATCAAATTGCTCAGGCCAAGGTATTCTCAAAAATGGACTTAAGGTCAGGATACCATCAATTGAAGGTACGAACGGAAGATATCCCCAAAACAGCCTTCACCTCCAGATATGGACTGTACGAGTTCACAGTGATGCCATTTGGATTGACTAACGCCCCGGCATATTTTGTTCACCTCATGAACAAAGTATTTATGAAGTTTATGGACAAATTCGTCGTAGTATTCATCGACGATATTCTGATATACTCCAAAACACCAGAAGAGCACGCAGAACATCTCAGGATTGTACTAGGAGAGCTAAGGAAACACCAATTGTATGCCAAGTTCAGCAAGTGCGAATTTTGGCTAAGACAAGTAGGTTTTCTAGGCCACGTCCTGACTCAAGACGGTATAGCAGTGGACCCAGAGAAAGTCAAGGCCGTACTTGACTGGAAGTCACCAGCCAGCGTAGCAGACATACGAAGTTTCTTGGGAATGGCAGGATATTACCGCAGATTTATTGAAGGATTTTCCACCATATCCAAACCTATGACACAGTTACTCAAGAAAGATAAGAAGTTTGAATGGACAGAAGCCTGCGAGAAAAGTTTCCAAGAGCTAAAACGGAAATTAACAACAGCACCAGTATTAATTGTACCCGATATACACAAGAATTTTGAAGTATTTTGTGACGCATCCAGAAAAGGTCTCGGATGCGTGTTGATGCAAGAAGGCAAGGTTGTCGCCTACGCTTCAAGGCAACTTCGCAAACACGAGGAAAATTATCCCACTCATGATTTAGAAATGGCAACAGTTATTCATGCACTCAAGGAATGGAGGCATTTTCTACTTGGAAATCGATGTGAGATATATACGGATCACAAAAGCCTCAAATACATTTTTACGCAGCCAGAACTAAATTTACGGCAATGCCGCTGGTTAGAATTGGTAAAGGATTACGATGTGGGTATCCATTACCATCCAGGGAAAGCAAACGTAGTGGCCGATGCCCTGAGTCGGAACCCCAGCTCCAACGGGAACTATCTGCACAGCTTGAGGCCCGAATTCCATCAAGAATTTGTCAAGCTCAACTTGATAATGGTAGCAGAAGGCACCATATCAAACTTGGAAATACAACCACACCTTGTGGAGAAAATTAAAGAGGCTCAGTCCGGTCACCCCAGCATTGAAGGAATTAAAAGGAAGTTGAGTATGGGCAAGGCCTCGGAATTCGTCATAGACGATGAAGGAATATTATGGTACG